>NC_056750.1:490484608-490587108 GCF_019279795.1 Protopterus annectens | reverse complement strand
GCATAGAGAGTATATTTATACATCTTTAAATATGTTAATGCCTAGGCACAGGAAGTTACTTGTGATATGGTACAGTTTCTAGAAGCAATGAGAATAAATATCTCATGGAGACTGATAATATGTCCGTAGTCTCTCTGTTGTTTATGGTCCATTCTACCAAACATACGTGTATTATAGTCCCAACATTTACTTCAGTTTATGAAAGAATCGGAATGCATAATAATTAAAAAAAAACTGGTATTATGGTAGGGTCCATTTTCCCTTTACGTAATAGTAAATCTGAGTCTTACATAAGCTAAGTGCAAGATGAAATCCAGATGCACTTAACTTTCACTTTCCACTCTAACCTCAGCAGGCAAACAATGTCAACAGGTTATAAAAATTAGCTAGGAATGTCAGTGAAATTAATGTGTACCCCTATAAAAATACCATTGAAAGATACCTGTTAACTTCTGTATATAACAAGGTGAGTAACACTTTGCACTTTCTAACTGTTAACTAGTCTTGACAGCTGCAAGAATGCCCACCAGGAACTGGTCATTAGAAAGTTAGCTTTCGCTGCATTTTTTAATGGGTGGTTTCACAGTAATTTTGTCCTCCCTGCGGTCATGTGGGTTTCCGCTGGGTGCTCCGGTTTCCTCCCACATCCCTAAGACATGCTGTTGGTGGATTGGACACTCTAAATTGGCCCTAGGTGCAATTGTGTGCATGTGTGCCTTCTGTGGAAGGGTGGGCACTGGGCTGGCAACTCAACACCATAAAGCTCCACTGCCAATCGTTCAGCAGACTGTTGTTCTGCTGTGGTGACCCCTAACTGGGAAAAGTTGAAAGAAGAAGAAGACCCTTTGAAGAATCATTTTACAGTAGTGTGGATTTCTTCCCAGAACATACCTAATGATGCCTCTTGCTTGTTATTAATCCCCAGAACATTGGGTTCTATAAACCACAAAAGTATTGGATATCATAAAGACCAGTAAGATTGCTTTAGCTACTGAGACTGGAAATGCTTGCTACTTTTCATAGGAAACTGGCATAACTCCCAGGGTGTAAGGCTCAGCAGATGAACATAGATGATTTTTTTGCCTTTATACTGTCTGACCAGAATCATCTTTCTGATACCTTTCTTTAAAACTTTTGCTTGCAGATATCTGCCCTTTTTTGTTTCTGCTTGCAAGTTTGTATTGGTATGCTCCCTATGAAGTTCATAGTTAAAATATGCTGTATAATCACATACTTCTGATTATACCTAGTTAGAGTTAAGTTTAGAAAAACTGATAGCAATGTCTTTCATCTTCTCCCTTTAGGGGTCGCCACAGTGGATCACTGGTCCGCAGATTGATTGGCAGTGGAGTTTTTATGGTGTTGAGTTGCCAGCCCGGCACCCAATCTTCTAGCTGCACACATGCACACACACACCTATCTGCATGTCTTTAAAACTCACTCGACCGCAGGGAGGACATGCAGACTCTGCACGAAAGGAGTTCCAGCCGAAAATCAAACCAAAGAACCTCTTGCTGTGAGACGACAGCACTACCTGCTGCACCACCGCGGCCTTTCTAAGCTTAGAAACACTGGCTGACATTAATAAAGTGAAACATAGTTCTCGTTTTGTCTTGTCGTGGTAACGTTTAACAGCTTTAATGGATTCTGCACTGTAAAAGCTACTGAGTTCTAAAGTTGTTACATTTTGTAAAATAGCTACATCATTTTTGAGATGCTGTGAAATTTGGATGATGTATTTTTCCTTTGCTTGTCTGAAAGTAAAGTAATTATGCTTTATGTTACTATGACGGAAACAAAAACATTTTCTCTCAGTATCAGAATATAAAGCGGTGGGTATTTTCATCAGATGATTTTTCTAGTGAACATAGCAGTCTTTAATGTTCATCATTAAAATACAAGTGAATGTATGCAAAAGGTAACCATGTATATAAAGGGTGTTGATAATGGTACAGCAGAAATAGAATATCTACTTTTTAAACAGTCAGTATTCACATTAATAAAGCTGTCATCAGAGTGTTTTTTATGTAGCACTGACATATGACGTTTAATACTGCTTATACTCTGTGTATCAATTTAACATGCTTTCAGAATAGAAGGTATTTTTTCTATAATTAATGACTGATGTAGTCCCATATACTGTACATTTTATTGGGCTAATGTAATTTTTTATTTTTATATAAATTTTTGGGGGCTCAATATCCACTTAATTTCTAATTACTAAATACTCCGTTCCTTTTTCTCACTATGATTATTTAGAAGCTCCGAATCCTTTTCACATCTGGTAAGTTAAGGACAAGATTCAAGTTGAAGTTGCTTTTCTCATCTGTGGGGTTGATTCTATTTCAGGTTCATTGTAATGAACTCTGGGCATGATATTGCTGTTGAAGGCAAGGCATACACTTTGACAATATGGTACCCTTTGTACTTTTAAGTAGAGCAAGTAGTTGAGCAAATGTGCATAGCTGTTCTTCAGCTGAAATGTTAAATTGAAGTCCCATCTGCTTAGGTTAGTGGTAGTTCAGCTGTATGTAAAAGATAGCAGTGAACTCTTTAAAAAAAAACAGTCGGGGAAGTTCTCTGGTGATCTTGCCAAATCTCCCCAGTCAGTATGAACATCTCCTCAGGGCACCCTTGAAAAGATGACACTGGTCTATTGGGACTAACTCGGTCAACAAAGAGTAAATAAATAAATTAATTAACACAACATATTAGAAGTAGAGGACTATTGTGAAGCATGTTACAATTACATATAGGTAATCACTTCACAGAAATATAAACAATGTTATAGTGCTTCCATAAATCTGTTTAGATTGTAATATTACTTGAACGCTGATGTGGCATGTACTTGTGCTATCGTCTGCTGTACTATAGCTATTGTCAGTACTGATTGCTTTATTTTGTGAAATTAAGTTGTTTGCATTACTGAAATGGTTAAGGGTAAGCAGGGCATACGTTATATCACAGAATTAATTCAGAGCTGGTATTTTTCTCTTCAAAGGTCTCAGCATAAGAGGTGCCCAGGAAGAAGACCCTCCAGATCCCCAGCTAATGAGACTGGACAACATGCTTTTGGCAGAAGGCGTCTCAGGGCCAGAGAAAGGTGGTGGTTCAGCAGCGGCAGCGGCTGCAGCAGCAGCATCTGGCGGTTCTTCTGATAACTCTATAGAACACTCAGATTACAGAGCAAAACTGAGTCAAATCAGACAAATATACCACACAGAACTGGAGAAATATGAACAGGTATGGGACAACTCCAGCCGCTGGGATTGGCAAAGAGTATGTCTCATTGTTTTTGATCATTTGATTCAAGTTACATTTTTACTAGGACTTCGTGTGGATTATAACCGATGTATTTTTTCCTTCATGTTCATTACGGTCCTTTCCTTTGCTGGGCAGAAACAGGAAAAAAAGTATCTACATTTGACGTTTTCTTCATAGCAACACGAACTCCAGTGCTGTATATTAAGTGCTGCTTTGTTTGCCACTTTTTGTCTTAACAAATGTAGATTGCTAATTTAAATTCTTATTGCAGCTCATCCAAAATGTATGATTGTTTACCTAGCAAAAATGTAAGATGGATGCCTACAGCTTGTTGAGTCTTGAAACGAGCCACATATACTGCCGAGCAGAGGCAACTCACAATATGATTTGTGTTCATTGTTCAGATTTGTGAATGATCTGATAATCCCAGTGTTTTAATAGCAGTTTTGAAGAACTGTGAAATGCTATTAAAACAAATTTAAAACTGCTGTCATATCCTTATTTTAACATTATGTAAATTGAGACTGGTTAATAATAGATCATTAACTTTTCATCCCCAAAAGATTGGAAAGAGTATTTTTTATATAAAAAAGTTATTAATTTAAAATAGCTGTTGTGTATTCATGAATTCAGATTTCCCTGTGCTTCCTCTTTCTTCACATTTTTATAACAAGTATTATATTGTTTCCTGTGCAGTAAGCATATCATTATAGATTATCTCCAGAATGGAGTATTTAAAATACCTGTTCTTCTCAAGAGTGAATTAAATCCCATTTGCAGTTATGGGATATGAGTGACGTCTCCCTTGAGAATGCAGATAGCCAGCAGATAATCTGTCCATTAAGTTGTTGCCACTTCATTGTAGCAACCCAACAGGCATCTGCAATCCAATAATTATAAATTTTATTTAACACAGTGGAGATTCCCTTTTCTGCTTATTAGACCGCTGTAGTAATTTTGGAAGATACTTAGGTATGGGTAATAACTTCCCACTGTTTTCAAGAAAGTATTGTTTAAAGAAATGTTGAGTTAGTTACAAAAAAACCTGACCTGTTAAGGTAATCACACATCAGTCAAAGATTAAGTAAGACCATTGTTGTCATTCAAGGATGGATACAATGTTTTATATTCAATGAAAAGATAAAATACTCAAAATGTTTGTTTTCAACACCTCACATTCTGTATAGAAAAGCTGGATTTAAAGAATACTCTTTATCATGGAATGTGAAAAGGCAGTGCAACATTCAAAGGTACATTTGGGTATTACCATAGTTAAGCAACTCAAATCCGTATTTATTTTGTTGCTGTAGAGATGGAATATCAGATAATAAATTAATCTGTACTTGTGTATCAGCTTGAGAAAATTTGAGCTAGCCTAGAAGCCACTGGTTAGAAGAATCCATTTGATCCACATATGGCAGCTAGGTAAAGTGTCCCTAAAAACCTACATTATTTATATTAGAATTTCTAAATTAATCAACTGACACAGTTTTAGCAGTTCTTGTTTTATGCCACCCTCTTTCTTGGCTTTGCTTTTACTTGTTTTAAATTCAGTTGTCTGAATCTCAATAGTGTGTGCTTTACAAATAAACTTGTATTTAGGTTTCTTCATAAGTATCTGTAAGACATAAATGTCTAGAACAATGAGGAATGACAATTGAACCAAGCAAATATGCATTTTACAATGGGGAATGGTTAAAAACAAAGAAGCATATTAAATGGTCATGCCTACAAAGTGGTACAAGTCACCAAAGAATAGACTGCATGAAAGGGATGCACTTTTGTGCAAGAATACGAACAGAGATGCTAAGCACCAGGAAATAAGACACCAGGTAAAACAAATATTTATCTTATTCTGGTTGTTATTGTCAAAGTTAACTTAGGTTCTTAGGATCCTTTAGCATGTTTAATAGTATCAGGACACCCAGACGTTTTGACAGAATGTGGAGGCCCCACTAAGATTATCAGCATTATTAGAATCAGATACACCCTGCAGAATAAGTGATGTTACAGAGATCTGCATATTGACTGAACTGTACCCTAAATGATTAATATAGTACTTTACCTATCTGCATTTAATATTTTGATTATGTGCCACCTCTTTGTGCTCTGTCATGGAGATGCAAGTGGTATAATCACCCTGTTGCTTTTTAACACAATCCAATGCACATATTCTAATTCTGTCTACTCTTCTTGATAACTGACATTTCCATTCCTCTGTACCACTCTCCATACCTTAAGAAGGACACAGGTGTTACAGAGTTTAGTTTCCAGTCTTCCTGGCACTTTTATCCAGCTGTCCTGGTATGACTTCTTAAGAGGAAAGTTGGACAAGTAAGCAATAATGCCCAATGTGTAATTAATGCCTGCCCAGGGGTATTATGTGGCGACGGGCCTCTGCACCCTTAGAAAGGTGTTAATTGCACATTACCACACACCCTGGAGGCATTATTGCACTTAGAGAATGGGCTCTCTGTAAAATTGTTGTGTTTTACTTACTTATTTTAAGTACTATACAAGGTTTTTTATCTGTATATTTTTGATGTAAAACAGTTCCTCCGTCTAATGTTTCAAACTTTCTGTAGTATATGTTAGTGGTGTTGGAGGAAGCATTTTACATCAAAAATATATAAGAAAACAATATATTACTTAAAAAAAGAAATACGTAAGTAAAACACAGCAATTTTACAGACAACCCATTCTGTCTCTCATACACAGTCACTTCAGCTTTAATACACACATTCACCCACACAAGATTGTTCCCACTCTCTCTCTTGATCTCTCTCTGAAAAACAGAGTCTTCTCTACTTTCATACACCGCATTCACTCACACACGCAGACAGGAAAATCAACACACACATACGTACACACACATACATTTCGTTCTTTTTATTTTTGTACACTTGCTAAACAGCAAAAGCGCTGCTTAGTGAGTGTAAAAGTAATGGCGGCCATTAATTTTTTAGCAGTCCGAGCTCCACTGTAGCTTGATATACTGCTGTAAAGCAGCGGACTCGTTTTTCTCTGAGTATTACTTTAATAGCCTGTTGGGTGCTGATGTACAGTTTGCCCATTCTCTAATGTATCTCATTTTCAGTTACCTGTGTTTTTGTTTTGATCTAATTGGCTTCCACTGTGAAATATACTCTGCTAAGACTCTTCCTTATAGGCTAATTTTCAGTCACATGAATGCTCTTAATGATTGCATCAGAAACTCAGGGCATAGCACATAGTTTAACTTTCTGTCCCTGGATTTTTGAGGCACAGCTGAATTGTGGATCAAATTACCACCTGCCCATGCCAGTTTCTGGCTATAATTCCAACTACCTTAATAAAGTGAGACAAGAAAGTGCTAGTTCAGTGTTACAAACTCAGGCTTTCTTAAATGTCTGTGTCCTTTAAGTGGTCTGAACTCCTTTCTGGAAAAATTAATCTTTCTTTATTGCCTTACAGTTCTAATCCTTGGTCATATATTGGCCATTTCATTTCTGTGCTTTTCTTCTAAAGCAGTATAGCTGTTTAATGACGTTCCTGGGTATCTAGTATGCAAAAGCTTCAACAGACTATTGTCTAACCCCTCACATTCCACACAGACTCCTTTTTTGACCTTAGCCTTCTCTAATTAATGTCTTTACCTATTCATTTTGATCAAAGTCGACAAAATCTTCCTGTTTTGATTGTTTTTTTTTAGTAACCTCTGTAAATCAGTGCTAGGGGGAGAAATTGCAAGTGCAACAATGCTGTTCCTGCTGTTCTTTTGTTTGTTAAGTAGGTTGGTGGGAAACTGCACAAACCACATGGAACAAAAAATAAAGTGAAATTTAAATAAAACCATAGAAAAATCAGTAAACTATATGACTTAACTTGGTAGCAACAAGATATTGTATGATGTAAAATACTTTGAAAAATCATAGGCAGGGAAGATTGACAGACACCAAGTACTTCTAGATAAATAATTTTCCACTTAGAGCAATAATCCCACATTATGCACAACACTTAAACTGTTGTCAAGTAGTCTGTAACTGGTTACATCTGCAGTAACTGACCTAGTTTTAATCATCAAGAAATTCAAGGATCCGAGGCAAGTTAACCATCATCTCTTATGTATGTACACTTGTATTAGAAGATTTACTACCTCTTTTGTAGGTAAAACAAGCACATTTCTATTAAACATAGACTAAGCCCAACTAGGAATATGACTAGGAACAAAAAATGAGTAATGTCCAGCAACCAGCCATGATAACACTTAAGCTTTATTCTAAAATCACACACAATCCAATGACTAAGCGCTTTCGCCAATCATTTGACTTCATCAGTCATTGGGAAATAAAATCCATCCATTTATATATTGCCATCAATTAGTATCCAAACCAATCAAACATACTCCCTATATTTAAATCTTCACATTCTTATAAACATAAATAAGTACATACTAAGTACTATATTTCTAAAATTTATATACACACATAAATACTGTGTTACTAAAACTATCTACTACTTGTTAAAAACATGTGTATGTATATATATATATATATATATATATATATATATATATATATACTGTCAACTATTAATACATAAATATATAAACTCATGCACATTTAAATATATAAGGGAAGAAAATCATAACATGTGTGTTTAACCTCACTATATAATCTAACCACAGGCTATATAAGTGCTAATCTATAGCATAGTTCTCTATATATTTTAAAATAATAATAATAATTTATTAATGTCCCCTTAGGGTATAATATTAGCTCTTTGTTTCAATATTGAGGTGAAGGACACCCCTGCATTTAAACCTGGTGATTGTGTGGCATTGAGCCTCAATTGCCACTTAAGCTCTTTAGTTTCTACCAAAAGTTTATAATCCCCCCCCCCCGTCATTCATGGGGACCCGATCAATTAAAAAAAGATAATTTTTTTAAATTATGGCAATTTTTACTATGTCCAAAAAGTGCATTGTGTATGTTTCCAGTTTTTATAGCTCTCAAATGTTCCCCTATTCTGACTTTAAGTCTACGAGTGGTTTTACCCACGTAGAAAGCCGGACAGCTAACACATGTTGCTACATATACCAACATAGTGGTATTGCAACTACATTTTCCTGGACGTGAAATCGTATATTCATATCCTTGAATGACTACGTATGGCCCATCATTTATGTAGCGACAGTATCTACACATTCCACATTTGTACATAAGTGATTTGTGCCATGTACATGTTCTTCCTTCTAGTATGTTTTTAATGTTCTTGCCTCTACTGTATGTGACCTTAGGTTGGTCACCTATCTTCTTTTTGATGTTCTCGTCAAAACATACCTGCCATATGTTGTTCATCATCTCAGCAAGTGAGGGGCTTAATCCATTAAATTTTAAAATGAATGAATCAGGGCTTCCTTTTGACTTGTCTACACTTAGTCTTAACTCTGTTTTTAAAATAGGTTGAAAGGATGTGGATCTCTTACCTATAACTTCCCGTTTTGTTTTTAAAATAGGTTGAAAGGATGTGGATCTCTTACCTATAACTTCCCGTTTTGTATTCAACAATAATTTTAAGGGATAACCCCTTTCCAGAAACATACCCACTAAAAAATACATTTCTTTCAAAAATGTTTCATTGTCACTAACCAACCTTTACAACCGTACCATCTGTCCCTTCCCAGCACTTTTTCTCTGGTGGTAAGGGTGACAGCTGTCAAAGTGTAACAGTGAATTTGAGTATGTTTTCTTTCTGAAAATACTACTTTCCAGGGTCATATTACTTTCCAAATGAATATCCAGAAAATCTATTTCTGATGTATGCCACATATATGTAAATTTCAAAAATGTAGTAGTATTATTTAGATATTTAATAAATTCATCTATTTTGTGTGGTTCTCCTTTCCATAAAATTAGTATATCATCTAAAAATCTGTTATATAACAAGATTTTTTCTTTAAATTTCGACTGGAAAATAAATGTTCTTTCCCAATGTAACAAGATTAAATTTGCGTTCACTGGTGCACATCTGGCACCCATAGCTACTCCTGTGATTTGATGGAACAATTCCCCTTCAAAACTCAGATAGTTGTTTTTAAGAATCATTTCCATCAATTCTACTATTACGTTTATTTTGGTCTTGTTAATCTTGTTACTTTCAAGTAGGGATTCCCTAAAATGATTCAGGCCCTCTTCATGTGGAATTACTGTAAATAAATTTACCACATCGATACTTAAAAAAGTGTAATGTATTATGGTGTCTATTGATTTCAACCTCTCCAAGCAGTGCCGTGAATCTTTAAGTATATGCTCAGCTTCTTTCACCACTATTTGGGTACCTAGGTCCACAAATGCTGCCAAGCGTTCTGTTTTAGAACCCTTGGCTGCCACTATTTGTCTAAATGGTGGATTACTGATATCTTTGTGGATCTTAGGTATCCCAAGGATCACTAGTGTTGTCGGGTGGTTAACACTTAAAAATTTGACTTCATTAGCTTCCAAGGCCCCTTGGTATAGGGCATATAAATATAGATCCACTCTCATATATGCCCTGTTCATTTCATTTCTTGAAACTCTCTTGTATGTTGTTGTGTCATTTAAAATGTCATGCATTTTGGATACATAATCTATATAATTCATAATCACAATGCCCCCACCCTTATCTGGCTTCATACATCTCAACTCCCTGTTGTTAGCCAACTCAACTAATGTGTGTCTTTCTTCCTGATTTAAATTATTAAGATAAGATAAGAACTAGACAAATTTATTAAATATCTAAATAATACTACTACATTTTTGAAATTTACATATATGTGGCATACATCAGAAATAGATTTTCTGGATAGTCATTTGGAAAGAAGTAATATGACCCTGGAAAGTAGTATTTTTCAGAAAGAAGACATACTCAAATTCACAACTACACTTTGACAGCTGTCACCCTTACCACCAGAGAAAAAGTATTGTGAAGGGACAGATGGTAAAGTTGTCAAGGTTGGTTAGTGACAATGAAACATTTTTGAAAGAAATGTATTTTTAGTGGGTGTGTTTCTGGAAAGGAGTTATCCCTTAAAATTATTGTTGAATACAAAACGGGAAGTTATAGGTAAGAGATCCACATCCTTTCAACCTATTTTAAAAACAGAGTTAAGACTAAGTGTAGACAAGTCAAAAGAAAGCCCTGATGCATTAATTTTAAAATGTAATGGATTAAGCCCCTCACATGTTGAGATGATGAACAATATATGGCAGGCATGTTTTGACGAGAACATCAAAAAGAAGATAGGTGACCAACCTAAGGTCACATACAGTAGAGGCAAGAACATTAAAAACATACAAGAAGGAAGAACATGTACATGGCACAAATCACTTATGTACAAATGTGGAATGTGTAGATACTGTCGCTACATAAATGATGGGCCATACGTAGTCATTCAAGGATATGAATATACGATTTCACGTCCAGGAAAATGTAGTTGCAATACCACTATGTTGGTATATGTAGCAACATGTGTTAGCTGTCCGGCTTTCTACGTGGGTGAAACCACTTGTAGACTTAAAGACAGAATAAGGGAACATTTGAGAGCTATAAAAACTGGAAACATACACAATGCACTTTTTGGACATAGTAAAAATTGCCATAATTTTAAAAAATGTATCTTTTTTGTAAATGATCGGGTCCCCATGAATGACAGGGGAGGGGATTATAACCTTTTGGTAGAAACTAAAGGGCTTAAGTGGCAATTGAGGCTCAATGCCACACAATCACCAGGTTTAAATGAAGGGGTGTCCTTCACCTCAATATTGAAACAAAGAGCTAATATTATACCCTAAGGGGACATTAATAAATTGTTATTATTTTGAAATATATAGAGAACTATACTATAGATTAGCACTTATATTGCCTGTGGTTAGATTATATAGTGAGGTTAAATACACGTTATGATTTTCTTCCCTTATATATTTAAATGTGCATGAGTTTATATATTTGTTATGTATTAATAGTTGACAGTATATATACGTGTTTTTAACAAGTAGCAGATAGTTTTAGAAACACAGTATTTATGTGTGTATATAAATTTTAGAAATATAGTACTTAAGTATGTACTTATTTGTGTTTATAAGAATGTAAAGATTTGAATATAGGGAGTATGTTTGATTGATTTGGATACTAATTGATAGCAATATATAAATGGATGGATTTTATTTCCCAGTGACTCTGATGAAGCCAAATGATTGGCGAAAGTGCTTAGTCGTTGGATTGTGTGTGATTTTAGAATAAAGCTGAAGTGTTATCGTGGCTGGTTGCTGGACATTACTCATTTTTTGTTCCTAAGCACGTTTTTATTACTTGTAGTGAAACTAGAGCCTTGGCCATAGTGCCTGTATACCAGGGTCCCTACAGATCCTGATGAGGGTGGTTTGTAACAAGGCCGTGTTCTGTGTGACGGTAGCATGAGCATTCTCTTGCTTTTATATATCAATAGCTGAATGAGCTTCCTGGGTAAGGTGGCTAGAAGATGAACAACAAACACAAAGTTCATTATGAGGCTCAGAAGGTGATGATAATGAGGGTTTTAGACATAGCCAAAGGTATTTAAAGCAATCTTAACAATCAGACTGACTTCTCTACTGAAGGAGCCTGTTTTGCAGAGTAGATCAGCCTTATTCAAATTCTAATTAATTTCCACAGTCACCAGCAGCTAAAACATGGAGCTGGAGACTCAGTAGTACTGCTACTAATGCCAATTATTTCCAGAAAATTTGCATTACTCTTGTCAGTCTACAGTGTTAGTCCACAGATTATTTTGTCTGTCAGCATTAACTAACTTCATAAATATCTAATTCATTTTGTTTGCTCAGGTGTCTTCATTACCTAACTCTACCACCCTTCCTCTTCTTCCATTTTACTTCAAAAATTGCCCTCATTTCATGTCGGCCATACAGCAATACAGAAAACTTCACATACTACTTTCTCTAAAAATTGACATTTCTCCTAGCTCTGAGTTATTGAGCACAAAACTGTCTCAAGACTGGGAATGCAAGACTCACTATGCTTAACAGTGGCTTATTCAGCAATGGTCTAATCAGTGTCTTGTTTGTCTCTAAGGGTGTTACTTCCGTTTTCCAAGTTAATACAGAAATCATCCAGGTATCATTAACAAGGACTGCTCCCCTTTTCACTCCGTTTAAGGTTCATCTTAAAACTTTAAGTGTCTGTAGAACCGCCCTGCTGTACAGATATCAGTTTAGGGTGTAATGTCATATTTTCCTGATTTATCTCCTTGAACCTAGATTTATGGCTTCTGTTTTCAATTAAGGCAACTGTGAAAAACAAATACATCATGTAGTGAAATGGGTTTGCTTTCTACCTTGTGGTGCATGGCATATAGTGTCCACCACTGCATTATTTTTTAAACTGTTCCTGTTCACATCTTATTAACAACCTTGCCTTGAACCATGATCACTCCCCATCACCCAGGTTTTAATTTCATAGATTTGTTTGCTGTATCACTATTATTTCTATTGTTCTGCACTATCATTTGCCATCACCACATGATATCACTCTGCCTGTGTGTTATGATTGTTTATCCTTTTACCATACGAGGCTACTACTGCAAAAGAAAGGAAACCTTTTCAAACTGCACCTTTTAATTAGCAAATTCATTAAGTAAAGAATGTGCAATAGTCTAAAAAATGTAAAATACTGCTAAAATGTACTAATGTATGAAAGAAGACAAGTCTATTGGCAAGTACCATCCTGCAGAATACTAAAATTATAATGTGGGGGAGGGGAGGTAGTGGTGGTGACAGCAAGATGGAATGCCGAAAAGTCACTTTGGTAAAATGTTCACAATATGTTCTACTTGGAGTGAATGACATCTACATAAAACTTATCTGTTGGAAACCAAAACATTGTAAGTAAAGCTATCTAATGGTTAAGTGCAGAAGTAATAACAGACTATAAGAAGTCATGCTTACCCTTAGGTGCAGTCAGTGTAATCCATCTCAGATTTTCTACAGGGAAATGAGACTTCTTCTGTACCATCATTATGGTGGCATGCAGTGTCCACAATCCAATTGCAGTTGTAGACATGATAGTAATACCGTCCTTAGGTAATACTGATAGAAGTATTCCAGCTAAGAGTTCAGAAATGAAAGTGTGTTCCATATGGGTGCCTGGTGATACTTTGAAGACTTCAGCTGTGGTGCTTGGAAGAGCAAGACAGTAAATCCATATAGGGAGCATATATGCTAAGTCTGGGGTTGTGGCATCTTACCGGGTTACCCCCTCTTCCAAGGTAAAGAAATCTTGGAATTAGTAGATATAAACAATAGAGGTATGGTGTGCACAACCTACCACAGCAGGGGACAGTCCACTGCAAAAAGTGCTTTTAAAAGTGTCTTAGTGATATTTAGTATTTACCATATTATTCTTGAAGTTAGTCTTTGTTTTTCGGAGTTGCAGGATTCGCTCTCTGTTATTCTCAGCTGTAGGACTCACTCACTGTTTTTTACAGTTGCAGAACTCACTCTTTGTTTTTCAGAATTGCAGAACTCACTCTTTGTTTTTTTGAGAGTTGTGGAGTTCAAAGCTGTGGATCACATTCTTCCAAAAGGGAGCCATTCTGAACAGTCTAATGAATAAAGATAAGGAATTAGAAAATTCAAGAAATGACGAAAGATTGATTGTGCAACATTGCTTATGCACTTGACAATGGTGATTCAGAATTGTATACTTGTACCTTTGATGGAAATAACAAGGCAATGTGTGACACTAACACACTAAGTTTGACATGTCCTTTGTTCCCTGGCTACTTCTATAAAAGTCTGAATACTGAAATATATTTCCTTATGTACTATCCAAACAAGGAGTAATGAAAGAGATGTTACAGATGAGATTTCAAACATTCAGCATATGCATAATTCAAAATATTGTATTCTTTATAAGGCCAAATGAACCCCTCCCCTGCAACACACATTTATTTTGCTTCAAAACCTTTTCCAGTGCCCAGTGAATGCATTATGGAAACATTGTTATGTTCTTATGTAGCTGCTTATCCTAGAAAATAAAACATTTTGTAGTAGTAGTAGTTGATGGTGTATGCAGTCAGCTATGCTTGTTGCATTTTTAACAATTACTGGATCTAGTTTTCATCAAAAGGTATTTTAAAATTGACTAATATACCTCAAAGTATTTTTGTATTTAAAGCTATATACTTGTCTGTGTGTTACTTTGCCTATCATTTATTGTTGCTTTTTTATGGCTGGGAAGGCATCACTAGGTAGTTTTGATATGTAAGACCTGCACAAGAATATCCAGTAGTATTTTTGTGTATGTAGTAGCTTTGGGGTAGAATGCTGGCATGGGGTAGTATTTATTAAACACAAATGGGCATTAGGCAAAAATTATTCAACCCAGATATTAAGAATGTCTTGTTTTATACATCATCATATTCTACTCCCAGGTTTTTACTTAACAGCCATCAATAAGTAACTGCCTTGAGTATTATTATCAGTTATTTAGATGTTATTAGTAATATAGCTTTAAAATGAGTGAGTAGCTTAATTTTTATAATCTAATGATATGCAGTAATTTCCATGCTGGTGAAAATACTGCCTTGATTCGATGAACACTAAAAAAAAATGTGACAGCGCTGATCCCTGTGTCCTTCTGACTTTTAAAGTTCTTTTGAAATGTCACAGAAGTCAGAATATAAACTGAATCATTACTCAGTAGAATAGATGTCTTTGAGAAGTGGTACTGAAGGTGATGTTCACTCATCAGCTTCAGTGCGCAGAGTTCAAGCTAAAAATTTACTGGTTTGGGTCAGTGACTCTTGATTGCATCAAGGTGAGGGTCAAGGTTAGCGCAGAGCATATCCATTTTCTACATTTGATTTATCTAACAGACATAAGGGATGCTGGGAAGTTTTATTATGACTGAAATATGAACGATTAGAGGTCTAAAGTAAATTATTACAGAAAAAGGCAGCTGCTACACAGAATAAAATCTAAATGATCTTTAAGAATTTTTTTGCTAGACTACAAAGTTGCAGTCATTTCAATTTATTATTTCTTTTACAAGAAGAACTCATGAGCCCTTCCCCATCATTTCGCCACATGCTGCTTAAAGGGGCAGTGAAAAACATGTCTCCCTATTTGCTGCTAAATTTTACTTTTAGTCCTCATTTGTTTTTTACTAGCAAATTACATTCCAGAGAGTTAGGATGTCTTGTTTTCTGTTAGGAAAAAAAAATCCAGAGTGCTCTCTTCTGTGACAGTAACACAATGTTTTACAGTGCTTTAGATCTGATATCTCACCCAGTTACATGTTGTTGTCTCACCAGACCACTGAGTAGGATCTCCTCCTGTTTTGTCCTCCCAATTAATAGTTAAATATAAAAACTGAGTGACAAAGTGATGCCAGTATACCTGAGGCAGTTTCTTCATCAGCAAAAATAGGGTTGACTTTGACTGCTAGCACTGAGACATCTTAGAATTATGGATTTTAAACTTCAAGAATGAATGTCCCCTAAGGAGTCCTTGCCATTTTTGCTAATCAGGCTGGTTTAATTGGCATGCAAGTTAATGTAAACGTGCAACATGAGTCAAATTCCCCAGTCTTAATAAGTAGTAATCATAATGCCATTAGAAAGATCCTGCACATTTCACAGCTGTGAGCTGCATGCTTCTTGATAGCTTTTGATAATTTTGCACCAAAATTAAATATAACACTTTAGGTGTATAGAACTGAAACTTGCACAAGTTTCAGTAGTATAGCAAAACTGAAGTAGGCAACTGATGCAAATTAGGCTCTGATTTACTTTCAGCAGTGTAAAAATCACTCTGCCTGAAGTGTATGCATCTTTCTTAAGGGTGTATCCAGATTTTAATTATCTAAATGTAAATACTTAAGAAATTTTACTTAGAGTAATGAGCTAAAGTGTACCCTACATAAATTAGATGTACTAATTAATCATGTATGAACTACTGGTTTCAAGAAAAGCTATAAGAATTCTGTGAATGCTGGGCTAATGCCAAATTGCTAATCAGCATTTGCATTCAATGATGGTTTAACTTAATAAGTCATGAGACATTCAGCAAATGTTACAGGAAACAAGTTATGAGTTTTTCAAGGCTGAAAGTTATTTTTTACTGTTTACCATTATTTATCAAATGTTTAAATAATGTTCATTGTTTTGTTAGCCCTTGAATCTTGCAGTGACATATATTTCTGCAATGGAAAAACATACACACACACACAAACATATATTTTTTGAAGAACCAGTAGTGTCAGTCATATGAAAGTCAGCATTATAACATACTTTTGCATTTTTGCACAGTATTAATGTTTTCCAAATGTTTATAAAGCCATACAATGAAGTACAATATTATAATGTAGCATTCATTTAAGACATGTACATGAAAAATGTCTTTTTTCGTATTATGCTAAAAATGTATTTGAAAGTGTAACACTTTTATCTTTTGAAATTAGGCATGTAATGAATTCACAACCCATGTGATGAATCTTCTTAGAGAACAAAGTCGAACACGACCGATATCTCCAAAGGAGATTGAAAGGATGGTGGGCATAATTCATCGAAAGTTCAGCTCTATTCAGATGCAGTTGAAACAAAGCACTTGTGAAGCAGTTATGATTTTGCGGTCAAGGTTCCTTGATGCCAGGTACTTTTACACGATGACAAGCCTTAATACCGTTTACTGTCAAGCATTTCTATTTAAGCATAATCAGGTGTGTGTTATGGTATCAGAGAGTGATCACAGCTGACAGCGTATCTTATTAGGTATCATGTTTTAATGAAGTTAGAGTATGAGCAATAAATACGTGGATTTGAAAACATATTGCTAAAACAAAATTTACTGTTTACACTCAGTGCTTGGTTTTAATATTTATAATATATGCAGTCATATCCTGCTGGGCTTTACTTTGCTGTAGACTGGTTTAATTGTGTTTGAGAAATGCTGGCCTCATTTTGAAAAAAGGACTTGGGACTAGTATTTAACCTGTACACCACCAAAGTCAACTATGTGACTGAACAAAAGTGAATTCCAAAGGTTTTACCATTTTGGATCAGGTGGTTGGGTGCAATTGTATCCTCCTGTTATATTATATTGCCTGAGAACATTTGTTTAACCTGTGTTGCTGCAGTGCAAACTTAGGTCAGGGGTTAAAAGATTAACCAGTTGATTTACACAGTCTGGAGAGTACAGGCAGGTGCTCCCAGAGCAATGGATGCTATCATTTCAAAGAAAGAGAGCATGTTTTCAAGACTGTCTGTATTTGAAATGCAAGATACAAAGAAAATTACAAAAGACATGACGAAAAGTAGAGTTGCAATAGTACTATCAGCAGTACAATTTGATAGGTAGGTCACTTGTGATGTACTATGGATCACCTGCCATGAACAAATATATTTGTGTGTGGGTGTGTGCGTGTGTGTGTGTGTGTGTGTGTGTGTGTGTATGAATAAATATAAGATTAGTGGCATAGTCAATGCCACTTTGATTGACTGTAGCACTGTAGTGGAGAATATCCTGTCGTAGTGGCTCTGTGACCTAACCTTCCATCAAAATGACAATTAATTGATCCTACAATAATCAAAACATCGATCCACAACAGATTAAAATAAAAAAAAAAACACAAATTGTTTGGACTGGGCAAGACCCCCCTCCTAACACTCCCTGCTAATAATATGTACCAACTCCAAGATCCTCACTGTACTGCAACCTTCTTTTGGTAAAGCCGGTAAATTTCAATCAGCTGATATTCAGTCAGTTGAACTGGCTGTACCAGAATTCAACAACTTTCCATTTCCCTCCCATGTATACACTTTAAGAATCTTCTTGCTGTTTTTAGTATGAGATCTGTTTGTGAGCAGTCATAGATAAGTAGCTTAGTTATCTCTTTGTTATTTTTATTTTTATTTTACTATTATCAGTTTTTTAATGAATAAAGTATGACAATTGTTGATTTTCATTGATGAATAATGGTGTAATGACACACACACACACATACATATATATATATATATATATATATGTGTGTGTGTGTGTGTGCACATATACAGAGAGACAGATTCCAAAAGACCTGCTCTCAGTGTAAGTGATTACTTGGACTGAGAGCAAGTCTTCTGGAATCAAGCCCATGGATTTGTTTATACACTGTTTTTGCAGGGGAAGGGGCAAGCCCCCATGCACACCCCCAGAAATTAAATATATCAACTCCAAAATCACACTACTGTGAAGAAATAGGCATATTTACATGTATTTTGTGAATGATTACATGGCAGTAATATATTTTCGCTGATCTGTGGTTCTGTGTTGTCAGGTTTCACTATTTTGGTATTTCGGCAAACTCGTCTCGATGATGTGTAATTCGATCTTGCCAGTTTCGCTCATTTGAAGTAGACCCATATATGTATATATATCATGAAATATCTAAAACTCAAAACATTGAACCACAAAATAAATACTAAAAGCACAAAACACTGAAAACTCATAATACTGAATAACAAAATATTGCATAATTGTATCCAACAAAAAATATCCAATATCATACACCATAATTTCAAAACCAAAATCAAATGTTCCTTCACCCACACCATTTTACTCGTGTGCTATCCCTAACCACTGCATTACTGGAAACACTTTCCCTAACTGTATCACTACATAAGACTAAAAGACACAAACACATGCAGCACCAGATATGCAGAACAGTAAATCTATCTCCTTACCCTAACATTAACCCATAACACTCTCACATATACACTAATTACTCTATCTTTTCCATTCATTCAATCATTCGTTTTCCTGCATACTCCTGCTTATAGAAACTATAAAAAACAAGGATTGAGATAGTTGTTCATTCAGTCAAATATGCTTTCAGTATTTTGACTTTGTGTGTTTCACCCCCTCCCCCCAAAAAAATTGTGCGTTATTATATATATATATATATATATATATATATATATATATATATATATATATATGGTTGCAGTTATATTTGATATATGTTTTAATCTTCAAAACATGAATCATTAGCTCGTTTGATCAATTGCTGTTTCATCAATCACAGAATGTCTGTTTAAGTGTGATATCAGCAAACACTGGGGTAATGAAGTTTTTCCTTTTCCCTTCTGTTGTGGGATCTTAGAGTTGGTATATGTAAACTAGTGGGGTATGGGAGATACAGAGGAGGCATGCCCCCTGTAGGAACACTTTGCTGTTTATTTTGTCTGTTTGATCTTAGGAGGTTTGATGTGTTATGTTCACTATGAAATAGAATATATATATATATATATATATATATATATATATATATATATATATATATATATATATTCATCATACCATATTTATATTATATTTACATGGACATGTATGTGTGTGTGTATCAGCATCAGCCCACTTTTTCCCATGTTATAAATGGGATCAGGGTATCTCAACAAAGTGACCATCACCTAGAGCCAATGGTCACATGGCTATTTTTGTGTAAAAATATATAAATATGTGTGTGTGTGTGATATATATATATATATATATATAGATATATATATATATGTGTGTATATTTATCTATCTATATATATATATATATATATATATGGATTCCTATCAGATTATCGAAGTTTCAAACCTTTGAAAGTCATATGGTTGTGACCATATGATCGAAGTTTTCAAACTTTGAATGGAGATCGCGGTAAACCACGGAATGGGAAATTTACCCTCTTCTGCAATGTAGTCCTATCACGGATATGGTATAATTCATTAGCAGGGGGTGTGGGGCATGCAGGGGGCTTGCCCCCTGCAAAAATGTTAAAAATAGAATTTGCTTTTTATTTTTATTTTTTTAATGTTGGAAAATCTAAAACTTCAATCATATGGTCTTGGCCATATGAATTCCGAAGTTTTGGAACTTCGATAATTTGACATAGACCCATATATATATATATATATATATATATATATATATATATATATATATATATATATGTGTGTGTGTGTGTGTGTGTGTACATGTATACATATGTACTGTGATATGAAGTAATGTGCAGAGACCACCACTCCATAAACTAACAAAGTTTATTTAATAGAAGGAAAAATGCTGATATGTACTTTTCTTGTATATACAGATGAAGCAACAGAAACTATTTAAAAATGAATCTAAGCTGGTCCATGTGGATCAGTCTGTAACCCATTTAATTAATCAGTCAATAAGTAAATGCACAAATAAGTAATTAATTAAGGTAACTCCTGGTTAAATAAAACAAACATTTTAAAATCTTGTGATCTTTTAATTAGCTGCTCCAGTTTCACTCTGGGCAGATGATATCAGAGATTATTCGTATTATATTGTACAGGTTCCTTGGTTTCAAAAATACATTCCTAGTCTTGAAATAGTTGTGCTAACAGGATGATATATCCATCGCATGCTGCAAAAAGTCCTCACCAAACTCCAGTTTATTTAGAAGAAACCATGTGATGCTTCAGTTTCTTGGGTTAAATGGATTTATCCATTTACTCGTTATGTGAGGTAAGTGAACCTGTCTGAGAGAGCTCTTCATTCAAGTCCTGTTCAAGAATCAGCAGTATACATTTAAGGTTGCAGATTAGAACACAGTTTTGTGTATTCCAATTGTGACAGTATATCCATTCATTCTGGGGTGTTGACATCGAATGGATGATGCTCTGCTCAGCACCTTACTTTACCTACACATTTTATGTAATCGTTACCAGTGTGATAACCGAGAAAGGACTCATGGGGAATCCTACATTCAGCACACTGCATGAGTTGCATGTGTTCGCCTTCCTTCCTTGTGTATTTTCATGTGAAATGTAAACTGGCAAGATGGAAGAAGGCAGACGTGTTCACTCAAGTACTGTTTTTATGCAACCAGTATCACTGTATAGGTTCCTCAGTTAGTACTGCTTTGCAAAAGGTACTCTGGGAGTGCTGCCTTACTGAGGATGATTAGAAGAAGTCATTCCTCACTGATTTATACTGGTAAGCAAACTGCACAAAGAGATATGTGTTGCTTTCAGAAGGATAGTTCTGAAAATTTTATTTTGTTGGTGCACAGTATCTTTTTTTTTTGTTGCAGAATGGAACCAGTTCTGAAACTTCTGCTCAAGTAGTAGTGGAACAAACATTTTCAGAATTATAGTTCATTAAAAATGTGTTCAGTGCATTTGTAGAAGAATATTGTACAGTACCTTGCCACAGAACTTTATACAGTTTAATTTATCTTTGGATATTTATAGCAAACTTAGAATCCCCTGTTTAGTACTGTTGTGAAGTACTTACAACTTATATTTTACTTTTGTAATGCTAGACTTTCTTGTGCAATAAAACATAATATGTTTTCAACTCTATTTTTGTACTAGTAACAAAAAATAATTTAATAGTATGATACTGGTATAGTGATATAAACAACTGCAGGTATTTTATAGCTAAAACTACCTCTGTAAGCACCTGTAGCTCAGTCCCATTTCAAAATAAATTGCCCATGTCTAGACTGTACAATTTATGTGACAGTGATGTCCATTTGTGTAACACTGCTATTAATTAAAAGGTAATTATCTCATGTTATAGACTGTGGCTGACTGTCATTTTGTATTGAAAAACCACAAATCATAAAATTCGTTCTGCAGTGTAATTATATTAACGTGCGTGTATTCTCATCAGTATGCTTCAGACTGGATGGTAGCTGAAGGGTCGTGCTGCCTGATTCAAAAAACTGGTAAGCTGTCAGTGAAAGATATTGGTCAACTCAAATGGTAAAAAAAATGTTTTTTGATTTTGTTTGACTTTATACTGTATTAAATAATGTATGTTAGTCCTGATATGGCACTTTAAGCCAAGCACATTTTGCATTTTAACCAGTACTGATGATGTACAGGAAATAAAGCCCTGACCAGTGCCCAGGCGACTCAAGTTTGACTTGCAGCTTGACAGTGCTGTCAGGGAGGATATGTGGACATAACCTGGGGAGGAGGGGTGGAAATGCTTGTACACACTGCCACTATCTCTCAGAGGAGGGGTGGAATGGGGCCAGGCATTAGGATCCCCAGGCCACCAGTGGGTAATAACCTTAAATGCAAATATGCAGATGTAAGGGGAGGACATGGTGAGCCATCACTGAGATGTGATTTACCCGCCCCCCTGCCTAGAGAGTGAGAGTTAAGCTTATTCAAAATGCAGTTATTGCTAGGATGTGGGCAAGAATACAAAGCACCCTCATGGCTACTTGAATAATGACCCCCCTCTCCCCTGGACAGTTCTTGCCTCTGCTCCAGATATAATCCCTGGAGCATTAGAACAAATTTTCACAGTCTAGCAGAAGGTAGGCTAGATGATCAGTGGGCACAGGAGCAAAAAAATAACCTATAAAAAAGTCTTACATTTTATTTATTCTGAGAGAGCTTCATAATCTCCACAGTGAAAATGTCTCCATTTGCCTACTGGTTTGATTCTGAGCAGATGACTTAACTAGATGATTCTCCTAGGTCACTCCTGAAAAGAGGAAGTTTTGCATTGGAGTTTACCTTGTTAAATGCATAAAATAACCATGATTAAAAATGAGTAATAAAATAAGTCACTTCAGAAGTAGTTATCAGAATAATTTATTCAGAGTAAATGCTTTCATCTTATAAAAATTCACAAGACTTACTCAGACTAATTTGTAACATCAAAAAAAAAATACACTTGTTTAAACAACAATTAACAGCCATATCAATTCCATTGTCTAATCACGTGCCATAGTTTTTTTTGTCAACTGCAAAACATTAAAAATAACAGTTCAGTAGCAGGTCTCCTTTTTAAATGTGGTTAATAACATAATAACTTTAAGTAATTGTTTTGTTTGTCTTTTCGGCTTTTTTACGGGTTGCCACAGCGGAACTCCGGTCTGCTAATGATTGGCAGTAGATTTTTATGGTGCCGAGTTGCCAGCTCGACACCCAAACTTCAGCGAAGGCACTCCCATTCACGCATGTCTTTCGGAGGCCACTCGACCGCGGGGAAGACATGCAGACTCCACACAGAAGGCACTCCAGCCGAGAATCGAACAGGAGAACCTCTTGCTGTAAGGCAACAATTATTAACTAAAAACGAGTTATAGGAGCTTAATAACTAATATTACAATGTAAGGCTAACAAGCACTTTTTAGTGCAACTTTTTGTTTCATATAATGATTTATGTAATTAAACTATGTGATATAAAGGCATCTATTCATATTAATAATGGGTAAAATGTAGTACTTCTAAACAGCTCTATTGAAAAATGCAGAAAACTATGTAAGGTAAACATCATTAAGCATTTATAGCTATAGATATACATTGTATAATAATGCTTTTGCAGGGTCAAACCCCTGTGTTATTTTTATGTGGTGGGATGGGCCCCTAGACCACCACTACTTATTTATAATCACTCCAAGGTCATATAGCCCCAGAGAAAATAAAATTATTAAAATTATTTTCCTTTTCTGCATTGGTTGGCAACCTTGGATTCTATTTTAATAAAGAAGGTTGTACAGATAAACAGTAGACAGTGTGAACACTGACTCTAGATAATTGTTACTGTTGAAGCGACACTCCAACCCACTGTGCAAAAAATAAGAGAAATGGGTTGAGAATGGATGGATTCTGTTGTTGCTTTGGCCAGTTAAGGCATTGATAAGCTCTTGTTGTATTTGCTGATTTGATAAATTCTATCATTCATGAGTCACATTCTTTGCATATAGCTAGAGAGTTGATCCAGCTATGTGGTACAGGGGGATGGAGTCCTGACCAGATCCCAGGAGACTTGAGTTCATTTAGGGGGCCCTGGCTCTGGGGAGTCAGCTGGAGGATGGGAAAAACTTGGGATTTTGCTGGCTAATGCTGCTATTCTCTTGGTTGGAGAAAACCAGGCAGGGTTTAAACATTCACCTCAGAAATACTGGGTTAGTGCAGACATGAGGTGTTGTAAGATTTTGTAGTTGCATCTTTGCACTTTGTGTGCCTGGAGGCTTGTTCATGGGTTAGTGCATAAAAAATAAAATCTATCATTGGCAGTGACATGGAACAGCACTGGAATACCGCTATCTCTTCTCCAGCCACAAAGTTCATATTAGGTCTTGGGTGTCGGTTGGCTTTGGGGATTCAGAAACAAAGGAAGTGCACCAAGGGTGGGTGGTGGTCAACTGTGTGTGTGGGGGGGTAGATATTTAATGCATTTATTTACTGACATTTATTTATTTATTGACATTTGGTGACTGCCAAAGTCCAACTGGGTCAAAAACCCATTTTCATTGGAGGGCCGGGGAGAAATGCTCCAAAACAGTAACAGACAAAAGCAATAAGTTGATAATCAGAAATAATATATAATCACAAATGTCAAGAACATCTTAACATAATTTTAGAAGCGATATTAGGCAGTAGAGAAAGTACATAAAGAGAATGTTATCTATGGCATAATCCAGCTTGCATGTGTTGCATGCTGGGATGGTGTTACATTTAGAAGAAGGCAGGAATGAAGGTAATGCCTGTGACGAATGGTGAATGTGATTCATATGAGCGGTTTATGTGGGCCCATTCTATAGAGGTCACTTCCTGCTTTGCTAGCTCACCTACTCTCCTTACTTTTTTTCTTTTTGCTGCTGCTGCTGCTATTTGAAGCATCAAGGTTCCCAGATTGCTTAAAAAAAGTTCACCTTTAATTCCAATAAAGTTAAGCAGTAATTTGTGAAGGTTAATAAAGCAGATTTCACTTAAAAAAAAAAAAAAAAAAACAGCGTACTGATTTTGTTTTAACTGCTTGGAAAAATTGAAGTAATAATGTATAACTTTTATAATTTAGTCCTAAAAGGCACATCTACTGCATTAGAGATAAGGAAGAAAGTTACCTGTATATTTTGTGACTGCATTATTATCACTTTTGACCTATATTTAAAGTCATAAGTTTGTCATGGCTTTATTGTATGACGCAACAAAATCGACTGATAAAACGTACAGAAATTCAAACTTTTAAGAAATTTTCCTCTGAAGTGCATTAAGTACTGGTATATGTAATCTGATAAATATGGATAAGAAGACTATGTAATACAAAGTGCTGAATCCACTACAGTATATTAGCAGTGTGACACCAAACCCTGTTAAGATTTGCACATATCTTTACCTTTTCCTTGAAATAAAAATTTATAATGCATAAGTAATGTATTTGTGCAGTAAAGTGCCAATTTGTTAGCATCAAAGTATGAAAAGTTTGTCTTACTTCATTCAAATAGCATTGCATTTCATGGTCTGGCACACCATAACCTTCATTTCTGATGTCTTTTATTTATGCACATATGTATTTTGTAGTTGTTTTGTAAATGCATTAAAGAATGTCCATGTATACTTGATTTTTTTGTTACATCTGTGGAGCTATTCTTCCCAGGCCACCACTGAGAATGAACTTTTAGCTCAGTTGGATTATTCTCGGTCAACAAACGGAAATAAATAAAAAATAAATGAATAAACTTGACTGGGATGAGATGTTCAGCTTCTCTGCCAAAGTTCTGTGGTTTCTCACTGTGACATCCTCTCTCTGGGCCAGTAATCATGTAGCCTGAATCGTCACCATTGGCACTAGAGAGGGACGTTCACTTGGAACAAAAAATGGATACACACAGTATTTCCAAATGCAGCTGTCTGCATCAAGCACAATTTTCCTTAAGAGCACACAGGGAGCACACTCAGTCTGGGTCTGGATTTCTCTCTTTCTCTCTCTCCAGGGGCCCAGTGAGACTCCCCAATGGCACAGCTGTAGAGTTGAGTCTTCAGCCGAGTGTCCAAGCCAAATCCCCCAGCACCCCGTCTGTGAAACCAGTGCTTCATGTTCCTGATCCAAGCAGCTGCCACACACACTCTTGGAGATTTTATTTCCACACACATGCAGACACAGACACAGACACACACACACACACACACACACACACACACACACACACACACACACACACACACACACACACACACACAAACATACAAACACACTAGGGGAAAGGCTGGCACAGATTTACTTGCTATGTCCCCTTCTGCCCAGACTGTAAGGTAGTTACTGCCACCAGACACTCCAAAGCCAGCTACTCTAAGGCTTTTACAATGGTACCCAATTATACTGAGTGAAATTATTATTAATACAAATGATAGTATTTGACCAATGCAGTAAGACTTTCAGGAGTGGCCACAGAGTCACCAAATAGACATACACACTCTCAAAGCGCGGTGGTGGTGCTGCGGTAGCATTGTCGCCTCGCAGTAAGACGCTGTCCTGTTCGATTCTCAGCTAGAGCGTCTTCTGCGTGGAGACATGCGTGAATGGGCGTACCTTCATTGAAGGTTGTGCATCAGGGCTGGTAACTCGGCACGTAAAACTCAACTACCAATCATTAGCGGACTGGAGTTCCGCTGTGGCGACCGCTAACCAGGAAAAGCCGAAAAGACAAGACAGCAACTCTCAAAGGTTAATATATTCCCTAAAGGACCAACCACAATGAAAAGTTTAAATATATTTAATAATAAATAATAAAAGAACATGAAAATATTAAATATCTATTTACAATAAACACCAGAGTTTCAGTCACAGGAAATGTTAAAATAACACAGATGAATAGATTCACACAGATACAGAAATACAGTACTTAACTAACTAATCTCACTATATTTTCCTGACTGATTTAAAGAATTAATATTACTTGGTTCACTTACTAAAGCAAGGCAAGATGAAGTAGGTGAGGGGTCCTTTTTTTGTCAGGTACCAAAAACAGACTGCTATGAGACTTTAGTCTCATCTGGTATTAAAACATCATTTTTGCCCTGGATTACAGAATGACATCACACACATTTGGTCATTTGAATTCTGGTTCTCATACTACCCCCTTTCCTAGCAACTGACCCAGAATCTCGCATATACGTGTCAATAATACACACACACATAGAGCTTTGGTAAGATCTGTTGCAGCTCCTGGGAGACATAAAACAATAAAACACTTCCACTCTTTTTATATGAGCTAATAAATCATTCTCTGGCACAGACATTTTGTCTCTGGCTGCAGTCAGAACTGTAAGATACAATCTTTATGGCCTAAATTAAGTAATTTAATTTCACACTATTTTTCAAAGTTAGCTGGAGCTGAGGTTAACCTCTTCTCTTCTAATATTCTCTATTACAGTATTAATTTCAGTAGTTATAATGTAGTCTCAAATACAAGTGTATTTCTTTGCAGTTCAGCAGGACACACTTGGTACATTTTAACACAAGCAGCTTTACAAATACATTTTTCAACACAAACATCTGTACAAATCAGTTTGATATACAAACAACATATAATTCTTTACAAAACTCCAACTAGCTATGCTGGCATATGTTAGATATCCACTGCCCTACTTCCCATAGCACAGCTGGCAATACCTTACATCTTCACACCCACCAAGAACATAGATATATTGTAGGTCAATGGCAGTGCTACCTGAAATGTAGAAAAGAATGGATGAAACAGCTGGGAGAACCATTTTGCAGAACAATTACTGTAATAACTATCAACCTTATGGTATTTTACACTTGTTAAGCAATACATTAACTGATGAACATTGCTAGTATTGTAATAGTAGTAACATGTTATCTGAAGCTACAGTGTTGTAAAACAAGTAGTTCTTACCCGCAAACAACACACGGAAGACCATTTTGTAATGAATCAAGCTTTCAAAACTCTGCTTAATGGCAGTGACACAGCCCTATAGTCTTAATATTATATATGGGGAAATGGTAATTTAAGAGAAAACATCTTTACAAATGCAAGATTTCTCTAAAGAAAATGAATAATCCACAGCTTGAAGTAACAAGTTCAAAACACAATATGCTAACCAGTAGGCTGGAATCCAAGCTTGCATTTTGATAAGTATGGCCTGAATAGAGAGAGAAATTTCAGAATGATGTAATGGCACAGGACGAAAAACAATTAGATTCTGAATGTAGAGCCAGGCTGAAGAACATAAAAATAAGCAGTGTGTCAGAGGCAAGGAAAACAGATGGTCTTTTATTAACACTGCACAATAGCCTTGGCTTCATTTTTTTTATATCCTGATGTTCATAAAATCAAATATGGAAACATTCAGTTTTCATAATCTCTGCAGACTACGCCATCTAGCCAGTTTAAATCCAAGCCAGTTATAGTTAAATTCATAAGTTGTATAAAGACAAAGCCATCCTAAAAATAATTAAACAAAAACACACACACACACACACACACACACACACACACACACACACACACACACACACTGTATGAATCATGCAGAGTAGTAAAAGATGTCCTTAAATTCTAAACAAATAAAACTGTTCAAAGACGCTTTCCAGGTAAAGGACTTAAAAAGTTAGGCAAAACTTGACAAAAACAAAAGATATAGCCCCAGCACTTACCACAGACAAATTGGGTGAATCTTAACTGATTGTGCCTTTTTGTATGAAAAGGGACATTATCAGTGGAAACAACCACACCTTGATACTAATACCTAAAAGGAATAGAGAAGCTTGAAGATAAAATATGTATAGCTGTGCTACAACTAAAAAAAAAACAATACTGAATTTAATGTTGGATTAGCCATACTGCACATCAGTGAAGAAACCATTTTCCAGTTTGATGATAATTTGCTCTTAAAATTATATCAGTACTTAATGGTATGAGTACTGAGTACTGCAAGGCAAATTTTCTTTAACTATTCCACTTTGGCAATTACCATTTCACCATTAGTATTCTTTATTTCCTTATCTCCAGTTCATGATGTGTTTCATTTCCTATTGTATTTCATTGAAGTCATGACAAGGCATGTACCAGACATCTGTCATTATCCAATTCAACATATTCTTATGTTTTATTACTTGTTTTATGCCCTAGTCTTTACTTACTGCCACATATTTTCCATACATCATCACTGCCTCTACTTGTAGTCCTCATCTGTTACCACAAAACAAAGCTGTATGTTCCCTGTTCACTTCTCTGTAAGCAGCAAATAGCTAATCCTTGGATCCTTTTCTGGCATTTCCCAGGCAATCAAGATGTTACAAACATAAACAGGATTTTACATTCATATTAATTGTCTCACCAAAGATCACAAACTTTTCAGTACATAGGTTGATCTAAGCAAATAGAATTATAAAATATCATTATATTACAGTGTGTTAAATTCTGTTGTAGATTAAAGGGTAGGTTGTTTTGAACATAACTTCATTAGGTTGAGGTAACAAAAGGAGTTTTTAATTGGATGGTAAGTGCAACAAGTTAGGAGGAAGAAGATTGAGCTGAGAGGCTTTGTTTGAATATGAGAATACTATACGTTTTTTTTAAAACTGCGGACACCTTTCTCAACTGTATGGGGCTTTGCCATTTCTCTTTTATCTATTCCCACTTTTTTTTTTTTTTTTTTTAGGATTTGGAACTGCATCCTCCTGTTTAAGTTATTGCCATGTGCTTTGAATAGTTTTGTGGGGTTTTCTGGCCCCTGTGATCTCTCTATGGACACTAAGCTCTCATTCCATATTGACCCATTCATTCTCTTCACTTTCTGACATCTGAAGACATGAGGTTCAGGTGGCTAGTATTACTAAATATGGTCCACCATCTTGCAGGAAAGTCAGGTGATTTTCTCTGATAACTGTTCCCCTTGTTGGCAGTAGGCAAGGTAAAATACTACTTTACTATGCAGTTACCTAGGTAGGCATTTCTGCATAGAGGCTTTGGCTTTGTAGAGTGCAGGGTCATGTCACCACATACCACATTCTCATTTGGAAGTGAAACTTCACCTGCAGCAGGATATATAGCAACCTATCCCCTGATACGGGTGAGCCACTATCATCTGTTAAATCCTATCCCTCCCCGTCTAGCTCCCCCAGAGACAGGGCTGCTTGATATACCTGGTACAGCTTCACATTAATTGGGAGATTTATCCCTGTATCCCACGGGCTTGACTTATTTATTTACCTTGTACTTTGAGTGACAGTGTTTTATACTGGCTTTTATTGTATTATTTACTGAATTTGTAAATACTACAGCTTGTACAGTTTTATGGATATGTATACTCTGTCATGCTCACCTTAAATCTAACTCTAATTCCCCTTCGGGTGACTGAAGTTATTCTGTAGCTCAGTTTGTGTAAAACCAGCACCAGAGGAATAAGTAAATAATAAAAATAAGGACAAACTGTATTGTGTTTATGTTCTGTAAGAATATGTGGTGTTTAAAATAGAAATGATGTTGTTCTAGTGAAAACAAAAGACATTTGGAGCTTTTGTTGTGACTAGCTTATATAAGCGATATTTAAACTGTTTTGATGAGTTATTATTCATTATGTCTACTATGTCAGTGAGGTAGTTAGAGCATAATGGGACAGGCAGAAATATGCTTCATGTCAGGTAACCATTTCTTCACACTTCCAGTGTTGTAAGAGCACACCTGTTAGTCCCCCTTCAGTAAAGGTGCATCTTAAAACTTGGAAAACTTTGCAGCAGTAAGGCTTTATTGAGAATGTTGAAGACATGCACAATGTCAATAACAGGAAAGAGTTGAATAGATTTATTTACCAAATGTCATCATGTTTGTGAATGGCACTGTCTTCGTATATGTGCTTCAGTTGACTTATCCCAAAGAGCATTGAGGTAAACGAGGCCAATGAGCCAATATATGGTACAGAAATGAAATCTGAAGACAGATGTGGAGGCAGAGTATAGACATGTTACAGAACACAGGTTTAGTAAAGTGACACTGAAGCCAATGATAGATGTGGAGGCAGAGTATAGACGTGTTACAGAACACAGGTTTAGTAAAGTGACACAAGGTGATGACAAATGTGGAGGCAGAGTGTAAACGTGTTACAGAACACAGGTTTAGTAAAGTGACACTGAAGCCAATGACAGATGTGGAGGCAGAGTATAGACGTGTTACAGAACACAGGTTTAGTAAAGTGACACTGAAGGTGATGAGAGATGTGGAGGCAGAGTATAGACATGTTACAGAACACAGGTTTAGTAAAGTGACACTGAAGGTGATGACAGATGTGGAGGCAGAGTATAGACATGTTACAGAACACAGGTTTAGTAAAGTGACACAAGGTGATGACAAATGTGGAGGCAGAGTACAGACATGTTACAGAACACAGGTTTAGTAAAGTGACACTGAAGCCGATGACAGATGTGGAGGCAGAGTATAGACGTGTTACAGAACACAGGTTTAGTAAAGTGACACTGAAGGTGATGACAGATGTGGAGGCAGAGTATAAACGTGTTACAGAACACAGGTTTAGTAAAGTGACACTGAAGGTGATGACAGATGTGGAGGCAGAGTATAAACATGTTACAGAACACAGGTTTAGTAAAGTGACACTGAAGGTGATGACAGATGTGGAGGCAGAGTATAAACGTGTTACAGAACACAAGTTTAATAAAGTGACACTGAAGGTGATGACAGATGTGGAGGCAGAGTATAGACATGTTACAGAACACAGGTTTAGTAAAGTGACACTGAAGGTACACAGTGCTTTGTCACTGATGACACTGGACAGTGACCTGAGGCAAAGGCATTTTGATTTTGGGTAAACTTGATAGGAACTATATTTGGATGTAATGTTTTTCAGTGGCTTTTCGTTTTTCAACAATAGGTTCAACAGGAAATTCAGACTTTACATTAAGTATACTTACCCTGATTTTATTACTCCCCTTCTCTGTCTTTTATAAAATGCAACAGTACTGTCTTAAAATAGTAATTATACAAAGTACACTTACCAGTCTGTAAGATGTAATTTATTTAGTTCTGTGATACTGAGGCAAGTACTGTGACTGTAAATTCCTCCCAGACCTGAAGAATGAAGTTATATGTGGAATTCCAAGTGCAGTCGTAACGTGGATGGCAAGGTCCCCCAGTCCAAGTGGCTTTGCTTTGTACCTCTTTGTAATATAATCAGCTTTGAGACTACTGCACCTCGGGAAAAGGGGAATGACCATTTTTCTTCAACACTGCAGTTTTATAGTCAGCAGCAATGCATCCACTGTATACTACTCATATACTAAAGTAATGATGTAACTCAGTCAAATGAAAGTGTCGTCTTCCTTTTATGGCTTTAAAGGTTCACTGCACCATGGGTAATACATTACTTCTTTGAAATGATGGAAAGTCTGAACAAAACATGATTCAAACATTTTGGGAAAAAAGTTTTTTTTTTTTTTTGTAAAAACAGATTGCCATTGGACTATGTACGCAATACAAACATGTGGAAATGTAGATGATTTAACAAATATACATAGGAACCAACCACTATTTTTAATTTTAACAGGGGATATTTGGGAAACCTATGATTAATAATTTATTCAATGCAGTAATGAGGCACTTGGAATGTTATTTGAAATGAGCATGGAGACCTTCCATCAACATGTTACAGCTCCGGATGTAGATCTTTCATGCCAATTTTCACCTTATCATCAGTGTTTTGCAGCTGTGGCCTGCTGTAGGATATGGATGATAACACTGTAATACTTCCTACTCTAGGATATGTGTAATTCTGTGATACTTTCTACTGTAGTATATGGATTGTAGCACTGTATTACTTCATACTGTAGGATATGTGTCATACAGTGATACTTCATACTGTAGGGTATTGATTGTACCACTGTAATACCCCCTAATGTATAAGTACTATAATACTTCCTACTGCAGGATATGTGTAATACTATGCTTCCTACTGTAGGGTATGAATAGTAACACTGTAATACTTCCTCTTGTAGGATAAGTACTGTGATAATTCCTACTGTAGTAAATGAGTACTACTACGATACCTCATACTGTAAGGTATGGATGGTAACACTGTAATACTTCTTACCGTAGGATAAGTACTGTGATACTTCCTACTGTAGGATATGTGTAATACTATGAAACATCCTACTGTAGTGTATAGATGGCAAAGTGTAGTACTTCTTACTGTGGGATGTGTGTAATACCTTGATACTTCCTTCTGTAAGGTACAAATGGTAACACAGTGATACATCCTTCTGTAGAATATGTACAATAACATGGGGTTACTTACTACTCTAGGATGCATGTGGTAGGCCTCTAATACTACCTACTGTAAGATGCATGTGGTACAGTTCTGATAATTCCAACTGTAGGACATGTGTATAACAATCTGATAATTTCATTTGGAAGACATGTATGGTAGCACTCTAATATGCTTATTGTAGAGTATGAACAATAACATTTTGATACTTCCTACCACAGCACATGCTTGGGAACACTCTGATACTTTCTGTTAGAGGGTATGCATGATAACACTTTGACGTTTCCCACTGTAGGATACATGTGGTAACTCTCTGATAATTTTGGTTGTAAGAGGTATATGGTGACACTCGTGTGTCCTACTGTAGGATGTGTACAATAACATTCTGATACTTTCTACTGTGGGATATACATGGTAACACTCTGATACTTCCTACTGATGTATGTATATGGTAACTCTCTGATACTGTAGTATATCTATGATAGCATTCTGATACTTACGGTTGTAGGACATGCATAACAACACTCTGATACTTCCTATTGTAGGGTATATATGGTAATGCTGATACGTTTTACTACTGCAGGCTATATATAGTAACTGATACTTCTTAGTGCAGCATGTATATGGCAACCTCTGATACTGCCAGTAGATTGGGAAGGAAGTACTGCACTAAACCACTGGAGGGCAATGTAAAAGGCCCAGACAGGAGAATGTTAGTTTCCAAAACAAAAGCTGTCTGTAACTGCAACGTCTGACTTAGTTTTGATGGTGAGGAGGAAATGGCACATTTTCCTGCATGCTTTGGTCCCCTAAAACATTTTTACACCTTAACTTTCATTCCCATTTTTACACATTCAAATTCAAATGAAATGGCATTCATACTGGACAGTTTTTATTTATTGTCCTGAGATCAAAGGGGATACACTTGATGGAAACAGTTGGCTGGTAATATATTGTGCATGTTAGCCTTTTCACAGGTATGTTTCTATCATTGTACACTTGCAGCTGTTGGAGTGGCATAAAGAATCTAAAAGAAGTAATATAAAGAGATTTTTTTGGCTCTGAAGCCTCAGAGCTAAGGATTTGGTGGGGGTGTGAGGTTTGTCTGCTTTTCTCATTTGTCACTTTATGGAAGTAGTACAACCTGGGGTTTGTTAGACAAGTAAGCAATAGGGGACTGCTAGCTACATTTTTCCAACTGAAGTCAACTAGGGCTCGTGTGGCATAGCAGGGAACCTTAGAATAACAAAAATGAGACAATTAAAAAGAGAGGAGTGTTGCAGTAGCCATATATTGGCATCTCAGCTTGTCAGTTAGTAGCAGTCATCAGTGAGCGTCTTCAGTCTGTTCTGCAAACCTAAGTATGATAACTCAGCCTGTAGAACCACCGCTTCTCTTTTAATATAGTTAGGTTCATAGATAAGTAGTAGGCAATCAATGTACAAACCATTTATTTAAACATTATCTGTAGCTTCAAGGAGGGCAAGACAAGATGAACTGTGGGAGAATTTGAGGCTACCCATACACTTATCTAGGTAGACCTTGAAGGTGGCAAGGGTGTTACTCTGCTTAACATACATGAGGAATATGTCAGAATATGAATTTATTACACCGGTGTGTCTTATTTAATCTGTTCATGAATGTTTAGCTCCTTTAACTGAATATTTGTGGTACCATTTGTTCTGTGAAGAAACAAGAGGTCAAACAAGGCTGGATCTTTCATGGCTTGTAAGGCTAGGCACAGACCACCATGGAGGAGTCTGTAAGAGGCTGAATTGACTACAGACAAAGTGATGCCATTCTTCCCTGACAGCTAAGATTTTTGAGGCCACTGAGCCTTTTAGTTATGTGTCTCTGAGGTCTCTCCAGTTGTGTGATATGTTTAGATAAATACATGCTAAAATGCAAAAGCTGCATTATATTCAGTAATGGTTCTGATAAGATACGAGTAAAAGATAGTTACGACTTCTTTAGATCTAGTGGAGATGCCTTTGGAAATTAGATGAGCCGGATAAAAAGCTTTTCAAAATACAGTGGAGAAATGCTGGTCTCCACTGCTTGATGCATGATTATATTTTCTGTTTATTTATTTATTTATTTACTTACTTCATTGCCATCTTATTCACTTATTTATACTAATTTACTTGTTTGCTGGTAAGAGTCATGATTAGTATAAGCAAGAAACTGGCCATGTTTAAATGATGTAGTAGTACACAGTTACATTAAACTCCATCTCATCTTTGCCTTGTGATGTATACGTGAATCTATCTTTGGGAGTTAAGTACCTATTGGAAATATTTGGCTGTAGAAAGTCACTTGTATCTCTAATGCTGTATTATATAGATAAGACCATGTCTTTATTAAACACCGCTTATACTACTTTTCTTGTTGAATACCTTTGTCATCCTCTGTGGTGTTCTCAAACCTTCGGTTTGGTTTCACATCCATATCTTTTCTCGAAGGGAGGCACACCATTAAGCTTGGCAGTAGACAGCCTATCAAGCTGTTGTGTACTGGGACATTGTCCTTTGTCTGGTCAGGCTGTTGTGTGATGGGAGAAAGTGGAACAGTACTAAGCAACATGAAACCTTCAAGTTACAAATAAAGCCTTTAATGAACTGTTGCTAGCAATAGCTTGCCCACCCAGCACTACATATGAAAAAATATGTCTGAGGGGTCCTCACAACATTCCATGGATTTGGTTTGCCCTGTTAAAACAAGTGAGATATGACCCTCTGCATTGAGTTTTCATCCATTTTTGTCATTGGAGCTAAAATCCAGTGATGTGGAAGAAAGAGTGAATGTGTCAGTACATCTCGTAGTACATGTTACAGCAAGTCACAGTTTATAAGGGTAAACATTATTTGTGAGTCACAACCTGAAGGAGAGCAGATCTGCAGATGATTTAGAAATGCTTATACAGAAAGATAAATAGTTTTTCCAAGTGTAGTAATGACTGAAGTGACATTCGTAATATCTGTGCTCTGCTCTGGCTTTAACCAAGTTGGTTGTGTCACTGATATTTTGTCTTACAGAATAATTAATTGCAGGCGTTTTATACCATCTTGGAAACTTTAGAGTTCAAACCACTTGAAAGCCTTGTACTGCAAATCTCCCAACTACAAAACAGGGCAGAACCATTGTTTTCTGAAATGAGGCATCCTGAAACACTGTAATGCTAGTCTGCGGGGGAAATTTGGGGCAGGAACATAAAACTCAGAAGTTCTCTCAGTTTCTGTACTGCTTCATTCAGATGGCTTTCTATTCTTCATCCAGGCGAAAGCGACGGAACTTCAGCAAGCAGGCGACAGAAATTTTGAACGAATATTTCTACTCACACCTTAGCAACCCTTACCCTAGCGAAGAGGCCAAAGAAGAACTGGCAAAGAAATGTAGCATTACAGTATCACAGGTAAAGTATAAGAGTTTATTACTATATTGTTCATACACATTGCCCTGTATTTGTTTAAGGAAATTGTGGTAGCTTGGAAATGAAAGTATTTTACTAGTAGGACAGCAAAGATAGTGCATGCTTCAGAAATGTTCAGCCTTTTTTGTGTGTGTGTTAACTGCAAATGCAGATTTTTCCACTATAGCACGAGTATAGTGAACTCTATTTAAGGCTTCTCTTGCTGTTTATCTTATCAGAATGGTATTTAAATGTACCTCCAGTCACAAATACATAATTAACTTTATCCATGTACCTTGACAAAAGAAGAGTGGAGTTAGCAATGAAAAGAGTCTATGGGGCCAAGTGTTATGCTTAATGTTAAGCCTGTTTTACAAAATCAACAGAAAAGAAAATGCTTTCCCTTCAGACTTTTTAGTAGGGGACAGAACTCACAGTTCACATTCACAGTTAACTTTGCTTCATCTCTCCAGTTTGTGCCACAGTATTGATCAAAGGAACAAAAACAGTACTTAGATCAAGCTAAGTTACACAGGATAACAGTAGCATATTAGCATAATGTCGAAGCAGTTCCTTTCAGTGTTTGTAGGTTAACAGTGATGACAGACTTTCCTTTGGGACAGAATTCTCCTTCTGCATGTTCTCCAGGATATGACAACTAACAACCTCCTTCCTGATGTCAGAATGCCCCTCCTGATGTCTGCAGTTACAGTTCTCTATCCCATTGTTTCAACTAAGACTCCTCTAGTCCACTCCACAGGAATTTGGAATCTTCCCTTTCCTCTACTAATACTCCTAGTGTGCAACTCAAGGCAGGTTGCTCCCAATTGGTTACCTAGGAGACCTGCCTCCCTCTCAGCTTGTCTTTATGAAGGGAGTGCAATGTATTTCCCGTCAGTAACCTCTCTCCTAGAAAGACCATCCCAGTTGTTCTGTACCCAGCAAAAATATCCCTAGTTGTCATCCAGGAGCAGTCGCCATGTAGAATAGATGCATACATACATACATAATTATGTTGAAACTTAGATCACTATCTTGAATTTATGCCAAAATCACCTGTCATTCATCCCGCTACATCTGTTTTTTTTTTCTCTGTGCCATTTGACTGTTCAGTTTACTTTTCCAAGTTTGTTTTATGAATCTACAAAGTTCATATTGTACTAATTTATCTTTAATGTGCTTTCTTAATGACATTATATGCTGTTTTAGCAGTATACTGCAATATGGCCATCTGATATTTGGATCTATGTCAAATAAACGAATGCTTGAAATGTCGATCATTATATGGACGAGACCATATGAATGACATTTCAAGTTTTCGAAGGTTGACTTTAATGGCGCCATACGGTGCAGAATGGGAGAATTTCCCTTTTCTGGACTGAAGTGCAGTTGCGGAGTTGGTATAATTAAGTAGGGGGTGTGGGGGTGCAGGGGGGCTTGCCCCCCCTGCTTGCACTGTTAAGCTATGTTTTTTTTTTTTTTTAATTATATATTCGAACTTTCAAATATCGACCATATGGTCTTGAACATATGGTATTCAACATTTTGGAAGTTCAAATATATAACATAGACCCTGATATTTAATATTTGTTTATTTATAGTCTAATAAAAGTATAAGAGGCAAGCTTTTTAAGGAAAACAAAACAACATTTATAGTTTGATTGCTGAAATGTATAAGAACCAGAATTATTTTTTATGAGAACCCTTCATAACAGTTTAAATACTATTGCTGTATTGATTGCAGATAGAGACATCAGATTGCTGAGGTAATACCTTCTCTACATTTTGTCTTCCCCAAGTATGTTTAAGTATTTCTCTGCTTCTGACTCCTGTGCTAAAATGTGTAATATCAGTTTTAGTGTGAATCTTGCTTGGCAAGAAGATATCTAAATTAGTCTGAAATACTGTATGTGCCAAATTAAAAAGTGCTGGTGTAGATGGTGAGAACAACTAAAAATCGGGTTAAGAACTTGACATCTCTAGAAAAGTTAGACTGACAGTACTCAGCCTCTGTTATTGTTTTAAAACTTTTAACATTGTTATTAGCTTACATTCAATAAAAGAAAACAAAGGTTAGCTAATCTGATTTAAAACAGCTTTATAATGTATATATAGGCATTATATAAAATAATTTGCCAAATCCTTGTTGTATGCATTGAACTTTATCCCCATGTGGATGGACTGCAGTGGTCTTGTATGATGGTTAATCTGAAACTTGTTTGGCTTCTTTACTTATGAAAAAAATCCAAAGTCTGCATCATGTTTTCCTAACCTTTTTTCTTATATTTCACATTACTGACTCAGTTTTATAGTATCATAAAGAAAAACTGAGTACAGCAAAAGTAGCTTAATTAAAATATTAAGGCCTGTTGAAGACAGTTAAGAATCGTATAATTTGCAGTTCAAACGAATCTGGCTTACCAACATTTTGCCTCATTATATATTTAAGGGAACAACGCCTGAGGAAAATTTGTTAACAATTAATAAAGTCAGTAGTAGTGCTGACATCATTAGCTGAATAACCTCTAAAGCAACCCTTGTAGTGTAACTGTGACCTGGTTTAAGATTACACTTACAGGTTTCCTAAGAAGTTGTCAGCCCAGATTAGCCCATTAATTAATGAATCAACCAAATTAATCAGTCAGTTAATCAATCACTAAGTCATTCAATACTGGTGTCTAAAGTATGCTGACATTACATACCAACCATGACTGGAATGTTTTGTATTTACTTTTGAACACTTAGAATTAAACAAACAAAAAAGAAATAATATTAACTATAAAAAAAGGAAAGATACTGACAGTGATATGTTTTCAGATTTGCCAATAAAAGAATGTGGTACACTAGCAAAGTTTTCTTTTATACAAAGGCAATGCTTTATAAAATAATTTTTGGTGATCTTTTACTGCTTTTGTGTGAACATTTTTAAAAGTTATGCTTTTCCAAACTTTTAATGTCCAGAGCTCATGCTTAAATGCTTTATCCCATATCCCATACATTGGCCCCCTCAAATTGTCTATGGTATATTCCCAGTTATTCTTACTAGGGGTAATATATAATTATCAACCATGGGATGGGATGGGTAAGGCCAGTCTATAACCAAATGGGATAGGTTATTTTGAGCACAAAAAAGGAAACTGGCTAGGCTTTAAATGGTCAACAAGGGCAGCTAGCCTAGTACTTACCTATGAATCTAAGAACTTATGTACACCATAGGAGTTACTGCTGTGATATAATTTCTTATCCATAAGAACTAGCACAGGTGGACATCTACCTTCTGGTGGGACTTCCTAAACTCTCAGATGTCCTCAGCATGGAGGTAGTCTCCTCCCTTAGTTCTTTTTTGATGAAAGTAGCAGTTGGTCATAAGTCCTTCTGTTTGCTGATCATTTTCAGGCATATCCTATTAGTTCATAAGATCACCACAAGTCTTGAGTAATAACTGTGCTTGTAGAATACAAATTCCACCAAAAGGCTGCCATAGAAGCACATACTGGAGATAGGGATGTAATTCTGTAAGCTGCAAGCTGTACCTCTGTATCAAACTTGACTTGTTCAGCCTAACTGTGGGGTGCTGGTGACCCCAGATAGAGGAGTCCATAAGTGAAAGCAACATTGAAGTGATGGGAGTGAGTCTGGTTTCATGTAGATGTGTGATGATATAGCGTCACAAGACAGAAGCACAGAAACCAACCATTGGGGAACAAGGCATTACAGTAAACTTTCTCCCCTATCTCAATTGAGAAAATTATGATATAAATAAGCAGCTGGATCAAGGAAGATGGATAAAGCAACTATGTTTTACTATAAGTCTACGAGGGGGAGGGGTTGACATAATGGTTAAGGTTTTTAGCTCAGAGATACAAGGGACAGAGTTTGATTCTGACCTCTGGTTGCTGCCTAGGCTTGTAACAGTCCACAGACTGACAGCCTAGTATTACCTATAAGTTTAAAATTACCACATGCAATTTAAAAACAAACTTCAATAAACTAACAACAATAAAAAAACAAAATGTGGAATGGACACTCCCCAATGAAGAGCAATGCACATCAACACATTTGAATGTAATAAAACTACAGACTGAGCTCTTTTGTCTTACAAACATGAAGACTTCATCAGAATTACAGTCTGCTATTAAAAACATTTAAATACAAACAATTCATCCAATCAAATTTGAATTAGAAGAATAAATTATGATGTCACTTAACTACCAAATGCAGTTTCTTAAAGAACCAGACGTGAAACATGTAGTTGAACCAATGACTTATTTAGACATACTTTGGATTGTCCAAAATACAAAAAATTCCTGTTCTTCATTATAGACATGATAACTGTGATAAACCTTTAGTGGGGACTTAGACACAAAACTTGAGTTCAAAGAACTAACTTGGCAACTCAGACTTAATGCAGTTGATGCTCCAGGCATTAATGATGCAGTTTCTCTTTCTAGCATTTTAAAGATGAAAGCAAGTTTAGTGTGATTTTTTTTTTACTTCATTCTCAACACATTTTTCAGTGTACAACTGTGCATGTGATTGATTTTAGCTATATTTCATTATTTAGTCAGTGTAACACAAGTAGATATTTCTGGTCTGGTTCTTTAAGAAATTGCACTTGGTAGTTGAGTGACATCATAATTTATTCTTCTAATTCAAATTTAATTGGATGAATTGTTTGTATTTAAATGTTTTTTTTAATGGCAGACTGTAATTCTGATGAAGTCTTCATGTTTGTAAGATAAAAGAGCTCAGTCTGTGGTTTTATTACATTAAAATTTGTTGAAGTGCATTTTTTTTTCTAAATAACATTAGCAGGCAGAAAAATGCATCATCTGCCAAACTGCAAAAAACAGACCCTGGCACATTTGAATGCTGTGCATTTTCTTAATGGAAAGTGTAAGCTTCTAATGAGAAAGATTTTTTTTTTTTTTGTTAATAGCAATGTCAGTGATTTGGCATGAAGTTGGATAATTATAAGGTTATGGGGTTCTGGCATCGGGGTTGCATTCCAGTTCTCTAGAGCTGCTTGTAGAGGTGATGTTTAAGGTGTTGTAGTGATACATCTGAGCTGCATTCCTTTTTGATGACATGTTAAAGCTGATAATTCTGTCTCACTGATATTAAGGTGGATATTGAGAGATGGTGGTCCTGTAACACTGTTAAAAGAAGTATAGAAAATTTCTATTGTTGAAGAAAGACTTAAATCTAATAGCATTTGTTTCTGATCTTGATATCCAAAAACATCAAAAACTACTTAATTTAGCATTCCTGTACTAAGAGACTGAAATAAATAATTAAATGAAACTGAAGATTTCTCAACAGTTTTATATAAATTATAGCAGTTGTTTTATTTCTTCCTTTTTTCTGCTAGCTGTGAATTTTGAAGTAGAATCTTAAATTAGCAATAATGATATTGTTCTTTGATAACCTCTGTCATCCTGAAATTTTACCCTTATTTTTTATGTAAACTTGTGTATAGCTCTGGCTAGATTGTAAAATATATTGCTCAGTAATCTTAAAAAAAATCAGACTCTCCAAATATGTCATGTGCATTCTTCCATATTTACCCTGAGAACAGAAAGTTCAAAATAACTAGACAATTTGTTCTGAAGAGTGAACATGTCTAGTATTTATCTGGATTCTTATCCCACAAATGTGTATCTCTTATCCAGGAAAAAGAAAACGAATCGCATTAAACTGTACAAGTTATTTACTGTGCGTTATTATGTGTTTTGGAGATATGATGCGCTATCACTAAACACTGCTTTAATTTAAGTGAACCGAACTCTCTCAGGCATTTGGATCCCAAGCGGTTGTCTGAAGAAGCAAACCAAGCTGGATTATGCTGTTAAAGATCATTACAGGTTTGGCAAGATAGGGCTGAGAGAAGACCATCTGGGAGTCGCACTGTCCTCAAGAACGTCCTGCTAGATGGTTGCTAAGCTTTCGAGATATAAAGGTTCAGAATGGCCGTGGCTGACAGAACAGTTCTTACTCATTTACTAGCGGAGTCTATGACTGCAGCAATCTGGAGGAATGCTGCCAATTTCTGAACACAGATCCTTGATGTTCTGCAGACTTGTAGCCATATAAAAGATTAATGTGGAAACTATATATTAAAAATTCCTTCTTCACTTCTACATGGAAAGTTTTAATGTAGGGTTGTTTGTCTTCCCCATTTCAGAGTTCATTAAAGCTGCTTTAAGTGTACTTTCTAGCTAGGGAGGTACACTTGTTTTTTACATTTTGTACTGCTGCGATAGTGCTACATCTTGAGACTTCTGTGTCATAAGGAGTGATGTCTAGGCCAACTTCCAGAGCTCTTTACATTTTCTTACTTGGGTAGGCACCCTTCTACCCAGATGTCAGGACACTGGTGCCGTAAGAAAAATGTCTGTGTGCAACATCTTTAGTTTGTTGTTTTTTTCTTACAGCACATCATGAAAGTAAGATTGTAGTTCATGCAAGTACTAACTATTGGGAGTCTGTCAATTCACTTCACTTTTCAGACTATGCATGTATGTATACATATCCACTGAGGAACACTGTTGTGTTATTACTTTGCTTAATTACTATGTACTGGCTTTAGGATACCAGTTATTACTATACTTGGTGCAGGTTGCTAGTTACTGGTCATGAGATTAGATTTCAGTGTCTAAAATGATTAAGTACATTGTTTGTAACCAACATTCTAGATCAAAACTTTCCCGGTCCATGTTTATTTTGTTTGGACACAGAAAATGATGTTACCTCTTGTCCCTACTGGGTGAGTTAAATGATAAGGCCATCAAACAAAGTGACAACTCTCTATGACTGCTTAAATCAGAAATAGCTACATACTTTTTCTACTGCTGTCATGTTGTGTCTCGGATTATCCACACATGTTCTGCCTAAAAAAACAGAATGGGAAGTACCCATCCAAGAAGGGACAACAGGGTCCTGACTGCATACCAGCTGATTCCCAGGGTCTGTCTAGGCTCAAGGGCACTGGATCTGTGAGGTTACTTTGCAGCCCAGTCCTAGATGCCTAGTTGGGCCAAGGCCTCTTGAAATGGCCTTCCAGAGACAGCTACAGTATGAGAAGAAAACATGTCCTCTCAAGTCAAAGTTCTCCAGATGTATGTCAGCTTTGATATCTCTCCATGAGTGTGTGGATCTGCTACGTATATCCTTATAACTGAAGGCAAGGGAAGTGTACTCTTTGCTCTTTTACATGAGGATGTCAGCAGTTCCCATATTGAATTCATCAGTACCCGTCCACAACCGGAATCTTCAAAGACAGCTACCACCCATAGGAGCAGACTGAAAACACTGCCATCTTGCCTCAGCCACTGCTGGATGGGCCTCCCACCACCACCAGCCAAGTTCCTTCCCAGGACCAATTAATACTGATGGATGACTTCAAGTTTTTTCTTACAAACTTGCAGCCTTTCACAGATCAACCATCAGTGTAAGGGGTCCCCAACAGACTTTTAGGCAGATAAACTGGTTTATGCTGACTAGGTGCCTTCCCTCCTTTCTTACTTGGCTGACTAAGGTTATCATATCCTCTGCCTCCCCATCAGAGGATTACACATTGACAGACAACCTCAAGAGAGTGAATAATGTGAGACGATTCCTTAAAATAGAGAAGCTAATGACTACTTGGATGCCCAAAAATGATGCAGAGAACTTTTGGGACTGGAAGAGCCTAAACCCTTAGCTGTTCCTCCAGTTATTGAAGCTTTGAAGGATGCATTCACCAGTGCATCTTCAGAGTGGGTTCCCATCCCCTGCTCCCTTGAATTCTATTTCTACATTGTCATTGACTGCTGTAAGTATTTGTACAAGAAATCAATTACTGGTCCACCTATGATGTCCACAGAAAACAAGGGATCCCCTGGGGCTGCAACCAAAAACCTAATCTGTGATGATGGAGAAAAGAAGGATACTTGACATATTAAGGAGTAAAGCTGAGTCATCTGGGGTGCAGTCAGTGCTTTTATCCAGCTACACTATGGAATCAGCAGTGCTTGGAGAGGGAACTTTGAGTTTTGTCTGTTTTGGGCTGTTTTCTTTGTGTGTATTTGCCACCTGGGCACCAAGCATTCTGGCTTCCAGTAGACCCATGATACTCCCAAGGACAAGAAAGAACTACAGAGAGCATGGATGGCCATCCCCTTAATATCACGTGTGTCCCAATCCCTAGATGGGAGTTCATTCACCCAGCTGAAAGGGGAAAGGTAAAAAGTTCTGGAAGTTAAGCCAGATGCTGGGCCTTCTCTGGCAGAAATCCTAAGAGTCAGCATTACTGCAGCAAAGAAAAGACCCAAACATCTAAAGTTATGGTTAATTCCTGTACAACTAAACTTTCTTCTCCTAGTTAAGTATTTTTCTGACTAGATTGTGAAGTAACTATCTACGAAGTTTAAGCTAATAAATGTTTCATATTCAGTAAAAGAGTCTTTTGCATGTTTCTCTTGCTAGTTTACATCACTGGGTGTATAGATGGTTAACAAATTACTTTTTGTTGTTGTTGTTGTGTCTTTCGGCTTTTCCCGGTTAGGGGTCGCCACAGCGGAACTCTGGTCCGCTAATGATTGGCAGTAGATTTTTTCGTGCTGGCTTGCCAGGCCTAATGTGCAACCATCAAAGAAGGAATGCTCATTTACACATGTCGTCACACAGAAGACGCTCTAACTTAGAATCGAATGGGCAACGTCTAACTGTGAGGTGACAGCGCTACCGCAGCACCACCACCGCAGTTCAGATGGTTAACAAATTACTAATTATGTTAAAATATACAGTCATTTTCTTAGTGATGCAGTTTATAATTGTATTAAGCTGATGGTTAGATATTTTTATGTCACAAACCAATGTTGAACAGACCAGAGAAGTGCTATCTCTTAAACTGACCTGCAAGACAAAAACATTTGAAGTATAAAATGTAGAATGTTTTTGGTAGAACAAATAATTGTAGACATGGTACTGGTTTGTACATCACTGCATGTGAAAAGCGTGAAACCATGTGTTTCAGTGACAGCCTTTGATGATTTTTTGAAGCCTGAAGTTCAGAAGATATTTAAGAGACTTGCAGAACAGGAAGCAGCCCAGATCTTGAATACATATCCAGCTGGAGAAATAATGTCATACATGGAAAGTCAAAGCACTTAATAATGAAGGACACACAGCATTGGTGCAACAGTAAGAACTGAGATTTGTAAAACTATCCCCATTCTTAATATATATTTTACACCCTCAAATAAAAATATGCAGTGTAAAACCAAATGAATTCAACTAAAGTGAGCCAAAAGTAACAGACGTATGTGCAGTTTATCATGTCAAATAGTTGAATTTTCTGTACTTTTTCCTTTCTTATGTAGCTCTAGTTTTAGAAGTGTATTGCTTACTTTCTCATGTTATGCTGTTTTACTCTGGAATATTTTTTTTATTTTGTGTGTGTTCTAGAAGTCCTTCCCTTGATCTGTAGTCTCTTTTAATGTACATATTTAATGGCATGTTGTACTTGTAAGCATTATATGCTACATTTAGGTATCCTGCTTTGCTATGTTAAATATCTTCTGTAGTAATTGTGGAGTTTGTAGTTATTTAACTCATCTTGTATTCATGACTCTTATATCTGGTATTTGTTGCATACTTTTATATTTCCACATCTCTACATAATGGGCCTTACTCCAAAAGACCTGCTCTCAGTTTAAGTGTCCACTTACACTGACAGCAAGACTTTTGGAATATGGCCCATGATTGTCTTTTTCATTTTGCTAGTAGCCTGTGTTGTAGCTGAAACAACCCTGTGCTGAAAAACCCAAACAATTTTGATACATCTTTGTCATGCTGGAGTAATCTGGTTGGGGGGTGGCTCATGAGAGGTAGCACCACTGGAATCTAGAGGAATAGAAAGGTTTTTAATATAATTTTGTGATATATATATATATATGGTTCTATCAGGTAGAACCATATATATATATATACAGAGAGAGGTGTGTGTGTGTGTGTGTGTGTGTGTGTGTGTGTGTGTGTGTGTGTGTGAGTGAGTGAGTGTGTAAGCACGTGTCTTTAGACTCACCAAAGCAATTAAATTCAATGCCACTGAAATGAAAATTACAACATTGCTGTTGTCCAATATAAAAACATTTTTTGGGAGAATAATCAATATTATGAAATTTTTTGAGTCACACTGGATAACATCATCGAGACACTGGTTTCCATGTAGACTTGAACCAAATAATTGCCATTAGCTGGCTGGAAATAAACTATACAATTTATTTTGTGCACATGGTGTCTGCAAGTATTATAGTTTTTGACTTTTGGAAGTGAGCCTCATACTTGGTTGACACTGGTAGTGGTCATTTATGTATCGTAAGACAGGTTTAGTCACTACTGTTAGCATGTGATAAAAATTATCAGTAGTCTTCACTACGGCAAATAAGGAAAGTTAACAGTTACCACAGAACATCATGCATTATTTGTCTTATTTCCTATCCTAGTGAAGACAACTATAAATCTTGATGTTAAAGTGATTAAAAATGTAACTGAGTTTCTGTAAAACTGTTATTAATGTTATGTAGGATAAACTTTCAACCACTGGTGAAATGCTGCACAGTTAAAGAAATTATGTCACTAGTCTATAAAATTGGAGGTTAGTGTAACCCTTATTTATTACTAGTGCAAAGAATCTTAGATTATAAATTAGGAATATTTTGTGTAAGTGCATGTCATGATCTAGAAATGTAGCCAATAAAACGTATTTTCCTTATCAATGTTTATCTTTCTGTGTGCCAAGAAGATATAGCTATGGCTGTTTCACTGTTTGACCGTAACCCCTAAGTGTAACTGCAGAATAACAGACTGCTGAGGAATGACAGAGCTGTTCAAAGAATTGCCATAGAAGGATCCAGATGGTTAAATGTTTTCTGATAATGTATTGCCTCTTATTAAACATTACAATTAGCATGATAGATTTGCAGAGAAACAGTGCTGCAGAAATGTAATGCAATAAATTGTCCATCATTGATGGAAAAGAAAGAGAAAATCCATTACTTCACTAGGCTAATGTGGTTTACTGTTTGCTAAATATTAGAGAGTTCAAGAAAAATGTTTAATTAAATTTTCAGTTTGAGAGTGTGCAAGTCTTTGTATATGTAAATGCATACATATTTATTTGTTACAGTCGCCAGTTTTTCTTTCTTCCCACAGAAAATGAGCATGGAACACTGATATTTTTCTTGGAGAACATGTCAGACAAATACACTGCATACTTGTGCTGTCATTTCAAGTTGAGTGGTACATAAACATCCAAATCTTGTCATCTTGTTTTTTGTGTTTAGTACTTAACTATCTGGACTGAAAACACTGGTGATATACTAAGTAGCAGTACAAATGAACATAGTTTCATATATGTTACTTCTGCATTTGTATCAGAATGTTATGGGTTTACACATACAAGGCTTGGTTTTGCAGCCGGTATAGAAGCAATAGGGCAGTTTTAGGATGCATTGTGTTTTTGTAGGATCTGTTGTTTAAAGAAAACAGCAACTGAAACTCTTAAGCTCATTGATTAGTCATTCTCATGTAGACATTTCAGATCCTGAAGCATGCCTTGGAAGACTGCAGGCTACCTCTGCTGTTCTCAGTTGGCAAATAGTCTATCTTAACAAGACAGTGTCTGGTGTGTTGTGCTCTTAACAGCTATTGTTTCTCTGGGCACTGCTTCAGCTTAGTAATTTTTCTTTAAGGGTTTTGAAATTTAAAGTAAGTAAAAGACACTGCTTATAAAGACACCAAACAGCTGATAAAAAAATGGAAACTTTGTCAGCATATTCAGAAAGGGAACACTGTTTCTGTAGACAATAGCAAAGCTAGAAACAAAAAAGCTAAATGTTAGCATAGTAATATATTTAAGATACTTGTATTCCTAGTAACATTAAGGGATTGGTGGTTTCCTTTAACATTTTTCTTTTTGTAGCTTCTATATTTTTGTCTACTCTGGATTTAATTTTTCTATCAGTTTTTTTTAAGACACCTCTCCTTGTGTGTTTATATCCATACTTCTGTAGCAAATATTCTTTATGTTATGTTCCAAGACAACTGATACTCCTAAAATGGATAAATTGTACCCTGATCTCTACTGTATAGACTGATGAAAAACAAACTAATGTTTCCTTCTTTGCTGTTACATTCTTGTGCCATTTCCAGCAGTTCATTGTTAGTTAAAATTTCTGGTAATTAGTGCTTGCTGCCCTCTATGAATCGGTAACGTAATTGTGCTTTTTAATTCTGTGAATGCTGATAATTTGTAGTCGAGACACAACTGTCCATTTATATTACCCTGTGATATCACGAACATTTGAAGACTGCTACATTAAAATTATCTGGTAGCTATATTTGTCAAATTCAGATTCATATCTATGTTGTTTATGGCTATTTCACAAAGGGCAGTTGATCAATAATTATATTGATTGAACAAGAGACAGATTAATTATATGTTTGATTCAACTTGTATGTTAAAATAAACTCCAGTAACTGTATTTGAAATATAATTTCATGTTATTATTCCGTGAAAGTAAATAACTATTCAAATGTAGCTGTTTGTTAAAGATTCATAATTAACGATCTCCAGAATAGCTATCAGAGCCTATTTTTAGCTTATTGTCTAAGTGGAGTCTTTAATTAATATACAATTTAGAAAATACAAAAATAAAATAAAGGAAAAAGAATTCAAACACATTTCAAAGTTATCATTGTTACCAATGGCATATTCACATCCTTTCTCAAATCTCTGAGGCAGACATAATGCTGAACTTTTGGGTATTAGCAGCTACTGCTGAAGAAAAACAGATGCATGCATTTTATAAATACTAAGTGAGATATGTATTTGATTATTTTTTTATCTGAGTAGTGCTTTACAGTACAGAAGGAGATCAGAATGTCCTGTGGTATGCTTTGTGTTGAAAAATCATTGCAGCATATTTAGTTACTTATCCTGATGTGGTATACAGGTTAAACATAAAGTATGATTGCTGGTCCTTTTGTTGCTTCCAATTAAACCCTGCTTGTTAGTTTAACCTCTAGGTAATCCCATCAAACAACTGATGTCAAGGCAACACTGCCCATAGTGGCTTCAGATGAGTGGCCATTAATTTTAATTGCCTTGATATTAAAGATTAAAGAAGTACTGGGACTTGCAGAATGGAAACAATCTGATGTCAAGCAAATCCACTCCCTGAAGCTTCCTTAGGCTGCTGCAGATATTAAAATTTTACTGTGAGAATTAAATAAACCTTTATTAGGTATGTCTGAGCCTTGATTGGTACAGAAGTCTGCATAATCATGCAATTCATACAATATCCATAGGTGATACTGCTGATGTACAGGGATCCTTCAATTATGAAGCAGTTAATAAACCAGTAATCGAATTTTTCTACAATTATTATGCTGTAGGTTTCATTAATCTATGATTGCTTTGGTGACTGACAAGGTAATATTAAGTGCAATATAGATAATACTGCAGGGAATACTCCCCCCCCCTCAGAAAAAAGTGGCAGCTTTTCTATTGTTGCATGCTAATTCTCATTGTTTTATGGCAAATGTGCTGCATATCACATGTTGTGAAGCAAGTCCAGCAAAGTCAGAAAAATACATGTCTGAGCTATTAACAAAGTAAGGAAGCCTTTAACATTTAGTCACATTTTCACAAAATTAGCGTACTTTGTATATTCTCTGACTGATATTTAGACTGTAATTGCACCTTATTAAAATCTACACATGCTGGTATTTCATAGCAGAATATCAGTTTGTGTTACAACAGTTAAGTAATATATTTCCTAGCATCTGCAGTAAGTAAATTAAATGTTTTCCTGTTTAGTCTTTGGTATGAATTTCTTATTAGCACCACACAGTCTCATACTCGTGAAGAGGTTTCATACTGTTTAAAGTAAATATAGTACTGTTTGCCTCTACAGTAAATGAAAGCTTAAGCAATGCAAAAGATTAATACAATTCAGTTGGAATCTTGCATATATGTGTTTTTAGTAGCAGCGAATCTGGAACACAGCACATGTTCTACTGGTTGTGACAAATACTAGAATGCATTTTAAAAATGACCTCCTATACAGCTCAAATTAAATTGCTAAAGTTCTTTATCTTTATGTTGTTGCTGTAAGATCATTGTAATCCATTGCAGGTCATGACCTTTGGATGGGTTAATGTTTAGGGCTTAAGAAGCCATCTTGGCATGAGTACAGTATCTTCAAAGAGAGAACACAAAGCAACGTTTCATCCATTATTGATTTATACCATTCCTTTCATTCTCATTTGAGCGAACATGATTCAAACTGTAATGCTGCCAAGGTTGTTCCAGACACCAGACAAAGAACAATAACATTTTCAAGCTTCCTTTCCTTCCTATTACTTATTCTAAAATTATCTTTTATCATGTTAACTCGCTTCCTAACCTTTGCAGTGTATAGCAGTCACAGATACTTCATTTCATACAGTATGTCTGCTAATAAAATCACATCGGTGCACTTGATGTGTCTTGTCATAGAAAAGTAACCCCTTATGTATCAGTTTTGCCAAGAGACAGCCTAAACCAAGTCATGCTGAAATTCATAATAATGCACAAATGATCCTTGATTATTGCTTAATTAGTCTACAAACTCAACGGATATCATTTTGAAGGGTGGGAATTCACTACTTGATGGACCCAAGCATGACATCTTGGAGTGATCACACTGCTCAGTGCACAGAGATATAGGATGCCTCATGCATTTCTTTTTGTGCTTACAGGTATCCAACTGGTTTGGCAACAAGAGAATCAGGTACAAGAAAAACATCGGGAAATTTCAAGAAGAAGCAAATCTTTATGCTGCCAAAACTGCTGTAAATGCAGCTCATGCAGTAGCAGTAGCTGTGCAAAACAATCAGACAAACTCTCCTACCACGCCTAACTCGGGTGAGTTTAGTTATTGTTTCACCATATGTAAAAACAGAAGAAATAGTTATAGTAAGAATTAGAACTCTTTTATGTCACTCTGGTAATCATTTTTCTTGTTGTGTGAATAATTTCAGTATCTCAATGTGTTTTACTTGTTTAGATTATCTAGATGAAAATGGAGGTCATAGGGTTGAATCCTGTTAGTGACATTGTTCCATGTATGATTTTGAAAGATAGTCAGCCTTCTTTAGGTGTAGTTTGTCTGCCTGTACATCTGGAGATCATAAGTACTGCTCTAACAGAAATATCTTAGCTTTTCTTGGTAGTGACTTAAATATGAGTCCTACACTTCTTATTGGAAAACATTTTCAGCATAAATAGTTTCCCTTTTTTCATATGTCTGCTTTTAATGTGCATATGTCATATTAGTTGTGAAATAGTTAGTGCAGAAAAGTCTCTTGTGACTGCAAGGTCTGACCACTGCTTAATTATTGTAAAGAAAGTTACTGTGTAATGTGTTCAGCATTTTCTGAATTGTAAATCTATGAACAACATTTTCAAAATGGGTTTATTTCCTTGCATTAAGATTTACACACGCACATATTATGACATATATATATATATATATATATATATATATATGTGTGTGTATGTGTGCATGTTTACAAATATATCTTCAGAAATTTTCATCTGTCTCTGTTAATTGTTTCTTTATTCTTCTTTTACTTCTGTCTTATGTTATTTATCTGTTTTGAGTGTCTGTCGGAATGCATTTGTAGCTCTCTGTTATTCAGCTACTCAACTCTTTCCTTTCTAGGTTCTTCTGGTTCTTTTAACCTCCCAAATTCTGGGGATATGTTCATGAACATGCAGAGTCTGAATGGGGATTCTTACCAGGGGTCCCAAGTCGGAGCCAATGTGCAATCACAGGTAGGAGAAATGCCCAAGTTAGGGCCTTTCTAGCAGGATAGGACTAGGGCCAAAGTGGCAAACTTAACTTTGGTCTTAACCATATAAATACCCTGTAATATAGTGTAAACCTCACACTGCACAGTTGTAACTGTTACTTGTAAAATAACTGAAATATCATATTGAATAAATTGTGATTTTGTTTCTGTTCGTTTGATTTTTAATACTTTGTGAATGCATTCGGCTCTGGCTTGAGCTCATGGAATGGGATTGCATAGACTGAGCACAAACATAAATCTTTGTGGACTTGCATGTTTCTTTCCAAGTTGTTTCTGTTTACATTGCATGTGTAGTGTCTGATGGTTAATTTTAAACTCTAGTCTTAGCTGACTGAAATGGGTATTCCTGATTATTGCACACATCTAACTGAAACAACTATTCCTGATTGCTAAATGCATCACTTTGTTCTAAGAGTGTAAGGTATTAACAGTAAATGACAAATGCAAACTTGATGCAGATATCTTGGAAAGAACTAGTCATAAGGTGCGGTATTGTTAATAACATCACTGACATTTGAAATCATACAAACATGAAATATATTTTAATGTTGGGGTATGCTGATCAAATTAAACACATGGCTTTGTTAAATACCTACAAAATTGCAAACTAAAAGTGAAAACTATGCACAAAATGAAATTATATGAGCATGCTTTTCTTTTGTTGCTACAGGTGGATACCCTCCGTCATGTTATCAATCAGACGGGCGGATACAGTGACGGCCTGGGAGGTAATTCACTGTACAGTCCACATACTTTGAATGTGAGTAGTTATGAGGATTCTGAGTTAGAGCTGCTTTGCACGACTTAACTGCTTTATTTGGTTTATTTTGAGGTGTTTAGTGAAAAACAAAATCCTTATCTATGCCTTGAAGTACTCTTCTGCATCATTTGATGTTTTTTCTTTTTCTTTCTTTCCATATGGTTTTAAAGCATAGCATTAGAGTGTAGGCATATTTTGGGCGATTTTGGGTTGCTTGTTTGGCATTACCATTATTCACTGCTTCACAGTGTTGTTTCTTGTCTATCCTCTAATGCTAGTTCCACTGTTTTGAAAAGTAAATGAATATTATGAAGTCCTAGAACTTATAATCCTTATAACAAGGAATGATGTTAAAGAGATTATAAGATGTATACTTATTTCCTTACACATTGGAGCTGATACTGTTTTAGTTTTGCTCTCTGTTTCACAGGGAATACGTTGAGAGTGTTACAATCTCTATTTATACTGTTATTAATATAAACATATTAGAAGCAAAACACATGCAGAAGTTGCAGCTGTAGCACTGATCAGTCAGAGAAACATGGTTCTTGTTTTTGTTCTAGACAATTTCTTTCTTTCTTTCTGCAAATTTCATTGATTTAACCAAAGAAAGACAGGGTAGGATCACTTGAGTAAACAAGGGATAGAAGAGGGAAATAGGAAACCTTTCAAGCATATCATATACAACTGCAACAGTGCAGCACATTATTGTGACAATAACATTCTCTGGTAAAGTGTGTGAACTACAACATGATGCATTACAAAAAGGATGACACATGATTCTAATTTGCCAGCCTGTTCTTAACTGGATAGGTTATTCTTAACATGCTGTAATGTGTTGACACTCCATCTGGCATTAGTTTTTATGCCTTGCACCCACTGAGTGATGACATAGCTTCTTAAAGGACAAGAGTATGAGGTCATGATAACACATGTAATAGTGAATTCCTTTCTACAGATCCTTTCCTTGGGTGACAAAGCAGTTTCCACATAACAAGAGTGCTACAGGTATAATCTGTGATGTGAAGTTGTTCAATCTCGCCGTTCATTCTTTACTGATGGGTTTGGAGCCGATCCCTCGGCTTCGATACGGCCAATTGCAAAGCTCGAGGTCTTCAAATAGTTCAAGGCCAAGTCCCTATCCCATGATGCACCTGTGAATTACCTCAGATCTAGTTTGCCGCTGCAACAGATTGGAGGTTCTGAATTAGCTCGGGCCAGATAAGAAAATTTTTTTCATTAAAAATTCTTTAAAAGTTTTTGATAGTTAGTTAGTTAGGTTTGTCTATAAAGCTGTTATAGCTTTTAGTGTGCTATTCCCTTCCCTTTTAATATTTTTCAAATATTTCTAGTTGGTCTCTTTTTGGCCTAGTTAGTTGTAGTTCTTATAGGTGTGGTCTGTCTAGCCTTCGAGTTTTTTATGCAAGGCTTAGTTCAGTAAACGTCTGTTTATATAGATAAGCTTAGTGTGTGTGTGTGTGTGTGTGTGTGTGTGTGTGTGTGTTTTTAGCCTGTTTTTGTTAATGCTTACCTGCTATCTGTTCCATTTGGAGAAAATTTACTATTGTTTTTTTGTGTGGCAGTAAATATCTCAAAATTTATTATGGTGGATCAAGGCAAGCTCCCCTGGGAACCTCCTCTGGGTTCAAAAAGTGCCCTAAGTGTGGCCAGAAAATATCAGTTACAGACAGTTACATCAACTATGTTTATTCTCTAGGGGCTCTGCATTTGCAAGACACTTGCACCATTTGTCATTTCCTCTCTTCCAGGGTCCTGCAGGAAAGGAAGAGGAAACTAATTGATACAGGCTTGTTGAAGCCTTCCTTTCAGGAAACTTTGAGTGACCAGGATGGTTCCAGTCGGTCTTCAAAGTCTTCCAAGACTTTGGACTCAAAAAAATCAAAGAAGTCATCGAATTTGGCTCCACTGCCTTTGGAGCCGAGCCGACAGTCTGTTCCTTTCAGAGCCAGTCCCCTGTCTTGGAACTGGTCTCCAAAGATCCGAAGAGTCCTGTTCTCCAGTCAGTACCACCTTCGGTAAGATCGTCTCGATCATCTATCAGCCTGTCGGATCTGGACTTGGATCGTGTGGTACAAAAGCTGTTGCTGGCACCGGCATTAGCTAAAATGTTATCAGCTTTGACCCAAATGGCTTTGGAGCCGAAGACCATTGCACCGACTATTACTATTCCTCCACCGAGCCATGCTGGTCCTTCGGAGCCGGAAGAGGCAGACATGATGTTAGTGAAACCCTTGGAGCCGACACCTTCTCCAGTATCTTCGGCTCCGTGTACTCTGACATCCTCGGTGCCAATCAAGGACTCTAGGAGCCAACACTCTCTGGTCAGGTCCGGGGAGGACAGTCGAACTGAATTGTCGGTTCCAACTTTGCCTCTCGGGGCCTCGGCTCTGATGAGCTCGCTCCTACCTCGGGCTTGGAGCCCACTGTCCTGGTGCTGTCAACGGTTTCCTCGGATCCGTCGGCTCCCTCACATTGGAGCAGAGGTGCTTTCGATGCCATGAGGAGAGTCATGTCTCCCAGGACATCCTTGACCTTGGGTCTGCCCTCCTCCTCCCCAAAAGTGCCTGTGTCTGCTTCTGCATCACATTTCTGACCAAGCGTGGAGACCCAGAGCCTCAGGACGCCCCAATGGGTGGCCCTTGCTCTTCCGAGACCTCACCAGAACCCCCCACTGATGAGTTTCCCAGGAAGAGACTGTGCGAGAGGAAGCACCTAGACTCCCTGCAGGAGTCTCATACATCGGATACTGACTTAGATGAGTCAGAAGAGTCCCCACGGTCCCCCTCTGAGGATATCTCATTCACTGATATACTTGAGATCCTTAGGCAGAGGGGTGACTAGCAGTCCAAAAGCCCTAATGAGGATGAGTCAGTTCTCCTGAAGGCTTTTGGGACTCAGCCCTCCCCTCTTGGGTGACTCCACCCTTCGATGAGCTGATGCAACTGGTCTCACAAAGGGCGTGGGAGTCTCTGGATTCTATGGAGCCTGTCCCCAGGAGGCCTAATAAATGTATTTCAGCCCCAGTTGACAAAACATTTTTAAATAAAGGTGTTCTGGTTGATGCCATGGTGGTGGTGGTGGTGGCCACCAAAAAGGAAATGTCTGAGACTTCCTCGTCTATCCATCCTCCTAACAGAGACTCCAGGATTATGGATAGATATGGGAAGCGCATGTTCAGTTCAGCGACCTTTGCCGTCCGTTCGCTGAACTACTTAACCCATTTTACTAGGTTGCAAAGAGATCTCCTTAAGAAGATGGAAGATACTCTTCAGGGTACAGTAGCTGCGGCAGCTTCCGACAAAGTTACTGCCCAGCTTTCTACCCTAAATTCTATCGTTAACTTGTCCGTGTGCCTCATATTTTATGCAGCTAATAGAACGAGTTGGGCAGCGGGTACAGGAATTGCTCTTAGGAAACATTCCTGGATGTGCTTGTGTTCCTTCGCGGAACCTTTCAAGTCTTCCTTCGTGAACACGCCCTTTGATGGCACATCCCTTTTCAGGCCTAAAGTGAAGGAAACCTTAATCAGGTGTGAACAGGACGGAAAGACTCTGTCTGCCATCGGGGTCTGTTTTTCCACCCCTACCCAACCATACCCAAAAGGTCAAAGGGGAGGAAAAATGTGGTTCCGAAAAGCCCGAGGAGCCTTTCAGGACACATGTGGTGAACCCCCCTCCAGGGGCAGAGGAGGGGGTAATAATGGAAGATGCTGCCCTCATGGCAGTGGGGGTCCACAACACCAGGGTGACAGAGATCACTTCTCTGGGACACCCTACCAGCATTCCTGAGAGGAGGCCTGACTGTCCTGCTCTGGAGGCAGTCGGGGGTCGCTTATCTTTGTACACAGACTCCTGGCTCAATATAACAAAAGACAGCTGGGTACAAAGTATCATTTCCAGAGGATACTTCATACCATTTGCCACACCCCCTCCAATCATAAGACGAATCCTGGACGTTCCACCCAGTTACAGGGGTCAAGCAACAGTAGAGGTCCAAACGTTGCTCAGAAAAAGAATCATCCAACCAGTCCCAGCAGACCAGACAGAATTCAGAACTTTTTGGTTCCAAAGAAGACGGGGGACTTGAGATCCATATTGGACCTCAGCAAATTGAACCAATACATAAAGAAAGAGAAGTTTCGGATGGTCATGTTTCAGTCCATACTTTACTTTTTAGGGAAAGACAATTGGATATGCTCAATAGATCTCAAGGATCCGTACTACCACATAAAAATGGGCAGACCATCCAGGGATCACCTGCGCTTCCAGCTGGGAGCCAATCACTATCAGTTTTGAGCCCTGCCCTTTGGTCTCAATACAGCCCCCAGAGTGTTCACCAAATGCATGGCAGTGGTCATGGCTCACCTGAGGAGTCTAGGATTCCAGGTGTTTCCATACCTAGACGATTGGCTCCTTACCACCATCACCAGGAATCAACTCATTCAGGCCAAGGAGTCCACTCTGTCACTCTGCAATCATCTGGGCATTACAGTCAACTCCGAAAAATCTGCCTTGTCACCATCGCAGCATATCGTTTTTATAGGGGCAGAACTGGACACCACTACCACCACTCTAAGGCTTTCAATAGAAAGAGTCTCTCTTCTTCGTCAACATATCAGCATCCTGATATCAAAGGACAAAGCACCAACATCGGAAGTTCTGAAAGTATTAGGCATGATGGCAGCAGCAATTCAAGCCATACCACTTGCTCGTATGCACATGAGAATACTTCAATGGCTATTGTTCACTCAATGGTCTTACCAACAGCTCCCCATGAATCATGCCATAATGATCACAAATTCTTGCAAGAAGGACCTTCAGTGGTGGTTGACTTCACTTCATGTCACGACAGGACACCCATTTGTGCTACCCCCTCCAGCGGCCACAGTGACCATGGACGCTTCCCTGATAGAGTGGGGGGGGGGCATTTTCAGGGAATGACTGCACAAGGCACATGGACCGATCAAGAGACACATCTATATATCAATGTCCTGGAGATGTGTTGCAGTACTTTCTGGACTCTCTCTCCCTCAGGGTACGATTGCAACTCAGATAGACAACATGTCGGTGGTCTGGTACTTGAGCAAACAAGGAGGAACCAGGTCTTACCCCCTTTGTCGAGAGGCTCTCAAGAGTTTGGCAGTGTGCTGTTTCCACCCAATGCTTTCTGTTGGCAATGCACATCCCGGGGAGATCCAACATGATAGCAGACAAACTGAGCAGGGCATTCTTGTTGCCTCACGAGTGGTCCCTCAAGAAAGAAATTGCGAACAGGATATTCCACGGGTGGGGCCAGCCTTGCTGCAACCTTTTTTCCAGTCACATAAACACGAAATCCAGAAGCTACTTTGCCCTGATTCCCCCTCTGGGAGAAGCCCCAAGGGACGCTCTCGTGCACGATTGGCCTCCGGGTCTCCTCTATGCATTTTCACCAATCCCGTTGATACCCAAGGTTCTACAGAAAGCAAAATCCCTGGGAAGGATCATCATTCTTATAGCCCCTTATTGGCCTCATCAGATTTGGTTCCCCTTCCTTTGACCTCATCTTTTGGAGGATCCTGGACCCAGTTCCAGACCTTCTGACACACCCGTCGGGGGACCTTCATCCTTCTCTGCAATCTCTGAAGCTGACAGCTTGGCTGCTCCAGTTCCCATCTTAGCCAGGTTCCATAACCTTTCCAATGAGATAAAACAGATACTTTTGTCCTCTCACAAATCTTCTACCAGAAAGCTATAGCTTAGCAAATGGAAGAAATTTTCTATATTGGCCTCAAAATATAATATTGATCCTTACCAAGCCCCTATGGCTTCCATTTTAGAATTACAGACTACAATTTTCAATGAAGGAGCTGCAGCAGCAGCAGCAGCAACAGTTCGGGTACAATTGGCTGCTATTTCTAATTTTCATCTTGGATTTGAAGGTTTGAATATCATGTCTCACAAGTTATCCAAAGCATATCTCAAAGGGACTTTTCATATGAGACCCCCTGTGAAATCTCCTTATTCTCCATGGAATCTAAATTTTATGCTTTCATGTATAATTCTCCCACCATTTGTGCCAGCTTCTTCTTGTGATATCAAATTTTTGTCTTGGAAGACCATCTTTCTGGTAGCTATTACTTCTGCCCGCAGAGTATCAGATCTTCAGGCTTTATCCATTAAGCCTCCTTATTTGATATTTCACCCTGACAGAGTATCACTTAGAACAAATCCCTCATTCTTGCCCAGAGTTTGTACTGAAACCAATCTCAACCAAGTTATTGATTTGCCAGTTTTCTTCTCCAGTCATTCTAACAATTTAGAGTATATGCTGCACAAACTAGATGTTCACAGACAGCTCAAATTCTATTTGGATAGAACAAAAGATTTTAGGAAATCAGACCAGCTTTTTGTTTCATTTTCAGATTCCAGGAAAGGGAAACCAGTGGCTAAAACTACTCTGTCTAAATGGTTATCTGATTTTATCACCTTTGCCTATTCAGCTGCCAATATGCCTTTACAACACAAGATTAAAGCTTACTCAACCAGAGCAGTTTCTTCATCATCTGCCTTTTCTGCCAGACTTCCTATTGATAATATTTGTGCAGCAGCCACTTGGTCAAAACCTCGTACTTTTATCACTCATTACAAAGTTGACAGGGTCACTTTTGGATCCACGGTCTTGAGAAATACACTCCCGAGCCACCCTAGATTGATGGTGCTTGTGATGCTACCCATCAGTAAAGAATGAACGGCGAGTTTGAACAACTTCACATAAAGAAGTTATATACTTACCATAATGTTCCATGTGAGTTGTTCATCTCGCCTACATTCTTATGTCCCTCCCTCCTACCCCCTCCTGGGCTGATAGATGACTGAGATGCTGGTTCCATCCTGGCTACTCAAACCTTCTTTTCCTTTTCTTTAGGAATGTAGAATGACATATGGTATTAGTATACGCAACAAACAAGATCTGAGGTGTTTCATAGGTGCGTCATGGGATAGGGACTTGGCCTTGAGCTATTTGAAGACCTCGAGGTTTGCAACTGGCCGAGGGATCGGCTCCGAACCCATCAGTAAAGAATGAAGGCGAGATGAACAACTCACATGGAACGTTATGGTAAGTACATAACTTCTTTTTATATTCCAGAGATCTGCCCAATTATCACAAATGTTTCTACACACCACTTACCAAAAATAAATAAATAAATAAAATAAAAGCCTGTCTTAGATGATAAAGGATTCTAACTTCAAAAAAGGGAATTATTTCATCATTGTTTAAAGGCTGTATTTGATAACCTTGGTTGTACTGTGTCTGTTTTCTGAGAATGATTACACCATTAATAATCAAAAGAGCCAACAGAGTGCAAAGGGATATCTCAAGCTTCTCCTGTGGAAATGTAGCTGTACTCTGTAATACTACATTTAGTGACAGTATCCCATCTGTAATTGGAGATGCAATGTTGATAAAAATGTAAGTTTACTGCCAACAGATAGGTTTTGAGTTCAGAAAACTGAATCTCCACCCCACCCCATCATCATTCTTGACCTAGTCATCACCTCCACCTTCACTCATAGGCAGTTAGTTGGCTAACAGGAGTTGGTTGATTGCTGGTTCAGTCTGTCTAAAGTATAAGAAGGTGGGTGCACCAGGGATGCCAACATAGGATATGCACACAAGATGATATCTTAGGATAAACAGCTTTAGGGTTAGAAGCATTTTTAGTAGTGGTATATTTTTTCCCCACAAGGCTTTGTTTTACTTATTTAATGGAGAGTATGCTGCCTGATTACAAAGCTAAGTGACCTGCCTCAGCACTTTCCCAACCTTTACCAGGTTATGAAAAATATCTAATCAGATATATTGGATCGAAGAGGCAGCTCAAACAACAGGAAGGCAGTCCCATGCTCTTCTTGTTGTGTACGCCACAATACATTTTGTTATATTTACTTTAAAATTGTAAAAGTAAGACTTCCGTGGTGGTGCAGCGGTAGAGTTGTTGCCTCACAGCAAGAGGTTCTCCCGTTCGATTCTCAGCTTGGGTTGGGAGTGCCTTCTGTGTGGAGTCTGCATGTCCACCCCGCGGTCGAGTGGGCGTTCGAATTATATGCGTTGAATGGGCATGCCTTCGTTGAAGGTTGGGTGTCGGGCTGGCAACTCGACACCATAAAAACCAACTGCCAATCATTAGCGAACCGGAGTTCCGCTGTGGCAACCCCTAACTGGGAAAAGCTGAAAGACAAACAACAACAACTTTCAAATTGTAAAAGTGCCCAAAAGTGTAAGTGAGTTTTAATACCCATATTGTATTGCTTATCTCATCTAAGAGCATCAATCACCTACAGATAAGTTAATAGCAGAGAAGCTCCTTTTTACATTGTCCCAGTTATACCCTTAACACTCTACATATTCAGCTCACAAAGGTTTCTGCTGCCAAGACAAAGAGTAATGAGAAGTACAGCTATCTCTCCCTGGCATGAGTAGTACAGGTGTCCCTCCCTGGCATGAGTGGTACAGCTGTCCCTCCCTGGCATGAGTGGTACAGCTGTCCCTCCCTGGCATGAGTGGTACAGCTGTCCCTCCTTGGCATGAGTGGTACAGGTGTCCCTCCCTGGCATGAGTGGTACAGGTGTCCCTCCCTGGCATGAGTGGTACAGGTGTCCCTCCTTGACATGAGCGGTACAGGTGTCCCTCCCTGGCATGAGCTGTACAGGTGTCCCTCCCTGGCATGAGTGTTACAGGTATCCCTTCCTGGCACCACATGCTTTCAGAATCTAATTGGAGATCCAAAGTCCTAACCTCCATGATTTATATAGCAACTCCAATCACTACAGCAGCAAAGTGAGAAAACAAAACTGTCCCAGGACCCTGAACAAGGACGTCCAGGAAAGCCTTTTAGAAGTTTTTTTCCATGTCAAAAATCCCATGACTATGGTTGGGGCAGTCCACTTGAAAGCTGTTACCTACTGCCTTTTCTAGTAACATCATAGGGCTAATGACCCTTCACAGACTCAATCTGATCATGATGAACTAAATTCACAACTAAAGAACACAACCTTCTAGCCCATGCTCTTATGCAATATGTTACAGTGACTGTTTAGGATAGATATTACAGATATCTTGACTGGTCTGGGTCTTTTATTAGCTTAGAAATCATGACTATCAATGAAATCCTCCATAAAGATGGGGTTTGGGGGTAAGGAGCATCTGGACTTGCTAACATACCACAAAGAAAAAAAACAAGAAAAGCATTTTTCTAGGAGGCAAACACCCACTCACCATACTTACCTTATTATTTTCACTTAGAGAAAAAGTGACACAGTGAAAAATGTGTCTCACTTTTTCTGTGGCCATGTTCAGTCTCTGAGAGCACAAAAAGTAATGACAGTTGAGCCCAAAAATACAAAAACAATGAGAGTTGAGAACTAGCACATTGCATATACATGGAGCAAGCAAAACCCCATAAGCAACTGCACCCTTGAGGTTTAAGCAAACATGTATCGATCATTGGTTTGTAAACTGTTCCCTTAAGGTACCATTTATTTAATGGTACTACATCTGTGAGGAGGTTCTGCAGTTAACAGCCCTGTGTAGATGAAAGAAAGCCATTTTGTGCATAATACAACTGTGTAAAACATCCTGAGTGCAACAGCCAGATGGTGTGATATAGGGTCTTTGTTAAATCATCGAATGCTTAAAAAAGCGAACAATGATTTATTGAACCCATGTAAGTGAAAGCTTACAATCTTGAACGCTTATAACAGCAATTTTTTTCCAAGGGGAAAACAATCACTGTTCCACAAAATAAACAAACAAAAAAATGTAAAAACATTACATAAAGTGGGGAGGGGGGCACACCCCGATGTGTGAGAAGGTGCCCTCCACACCCCCCTTCTTAAATATACCAACTCCAAGATAGCACTACAGTCACAAAAACGGCAAGGTAACGGAAGTGGCCAAGCAATTTCTTTTCCCAGGGAAATTTGCTTATTTGCCATTTTGCCTTTTCGTGCTTTCAAGTTTGATCAAGATGCATTCGAAAGAATGCGCCTTCGCTCATTTAATAGGAACCCGTGATATACAGTCATGCATGGCACAAATCTGAACTATGTACATCATATTATTTTCACAACCATTACAGCAGCAAATCCTAAATAGCTGTATTTTCATCTCCAATGTATCATGTCATTTTCTTAATTATTTCCATTTCACAGTTTTGTCATGTTTGAATGTATGAAACATGATCCTGTCTCAGTTCCGCGTGGTGAAATTTTAGATATTGAGTATTTGCCATAGCTGTTGCTTTTTGAGAGGGTACTCAGCAGTGACATTAATGTTTGGATAGATTTTTTTTGTTCTCATAGTCATTTTAGCATCTTGATCCTCCAAACATTTGATGACGCATGCTATCGAGTTACACTTGGCATCACTTTGATGGGATAAAAGCATACATGTCCATAAGACTTCAGTTCTTGACCCAGCTAAAACAGGTGCCTACATCTTCAAATAAATATTTAAACTGATAAGATTATAGATTTGTGAATTTAGAGTTTACTTACAGGAGGTCCATCTCTAATGCTTTAACACCTGGAGTATCCCAAGCAAGGGTGATAGCCTGAGGGAATAGCTTACTTAATACAAATGCCCATATTGATGATTGAGTGATACAGAGAACATTGAAAAATGTGTTGTATGTTACTTTGAGTAACCCACACAAAATGGATGCAACACTTGAGAGTACAACACCATATACTATGTCAGAAGTAAACAGAGGAGTGGAAGGCCTAAAATGCTGAATAAGGACTTCAAGTCATGGTATATAAAATTAAAGCCTCTCTGAAGGGTACTATATGTGGGAGTGGAGATACAGACTTTTGTTCTTGGCTGGAGTTTGCCCCACTTACTAGATGGCTACAGCACAGGTGGCTGCCATGGTTGCATTCCTAAATGTGCACTAGATGTGTAGATGTCTGCCATGGGCACATTTTTGACATGTACATTAGAGGAAAATGTGGTACTTCTCATCAAGTCACATTTTGTGGACAGGACATTTCTATAAGTTTCAAAAGGCAGAAGTACCAAAAAAGTCCAAGTTGGGTGAAGGAAAATAAATCCCTCACACCCCCATAAAGGAATTTTGCTCCCTACCTCCCCTTACTAAATATAATTATATCCAAGTTTATATCACCTTGGTTGGCAAAGGGGCAAACCTGTGGAAGTGTCCCACTTATGAAATGGGACTCAGTGTCATAAATAATTACCCTGGATGCAGTCACACTGCTGGTGGAATATCTTGACCACTGCTATGAGATTTGATCAGTCTTCTTTGATAAAAAGTGATGCAATTGGCAGGGTATGCTTGTTAAATACAAACTGCTACACTGAGTAAAGAAAATAGTTAGGCCATCTGTCTGTGCTTATGGACCCTACAGATACAGAGCTGTAACTGATGCTGAACATTGGGGTTATGGGGTCGGTATAATAATCAAGGTGTTTGCCTTACAGTCACAAGGTACATGGTTTCTCACTTTTGAAAAAAAAATTGGCTAGGCTTAAAATGGCCCACAAGGGCAGTTAGCCTAGTAATCAGCTATGAACCTATACATGGTATGGAGAAGACGTTTCAATTTTCAGCACCCAGAAAGACAACTATACACTGAATACACTAGTTGAATGACAGCTCAGAAATTACCTTGAAGAGAAAAATGAGAAGACTTTGCCTTTGTTGAAGATAAACGAATGCTATTTACTTGTGATGATGGCTAACATAAAGGACGTTTCCAAGACCCAAACTGCACATCTACTGAACTAAGCCATTTCAAAGGACATCTCTGACTGCATATTGATCATGAAATTCAAATGGCAACGTGAAGCTAGATTATTCACTGGAAGCCAAAGATGAAAGTGCCCTCACTTCAAAAACTGTTTTATTAGTTTGCCTCACACAAGGGTCCTGTTTTCCACCAAAACAGCCTCCTATATGTGTTATGCACCAACTCCCAAATCCTGTTTCTCTGCCCCCCCCCCCTCCATATGTTCACTGTAATTATACTTTTGGCTGCAATAGGAGATTTTCTATTGATTGTTATGGCAACAAAGACATTTATCTTTATAGTGGTATAACCAAGGTGTAGATCACAGTACATTCTAGACAGGACAAATAAAGTTAGAGAGTAACAGAATAACTGGGAAGATGGTGTCTGTCTGTTAGATGGTAAGCTGTACGCATGGGGTCTTGTATGTAACACATGCAGACAACTTTCTGATCATCATTAATACCTCTTTGATTAGTATGGGGAGATTTAGTCCCTGAATCAGAACTTTTACACCAGTAATAGGAAATGAACCCTTGTAACACCCACTAAGTAAAAGCTGGAACCCTATATTAGTCACTAAGTAGAAGACCAATACATAATGAACTGATAACTAATAAACATTAAAGTAGCAAGAAACTGAAGGAGACAATGCTGCCCATACTTCTCAGACTGCCAGATTTCTGAATAATGTATAGATTTATGCCACATCATTTTCGTGTGTTCCTCATAAGATTTTGTTTTTCCTGGCCAATCTTTGGTAAATCATTGTGGACAGAAAATATTGATAGACATTTGAGTATCAGACTTCATACCCTTACAAAAATTAATACTAATGCAAAACCCATTACTGTATCAGCTTTTTAAGTTTGTAAGAGAAATATTTAAAATTGTCCCTATTTTGGGCCTTTGTCCCCTTGTTACTTAAGGATTTGTTCAAATTTCTTGCTCTAAGAAGGTGAGAGGTATGCTACTGCCAACCAAAAATCTGGTGCAGTGAACAGACCACAGGTGTGATGTGCATTTTGAAGTTGGCAACTTTATTTAAAAAGGGGTAGTAGCTCTGGGGTTAGTTTCTACTTGAAAAGACAATACTGAAAACATAAGCTTCCTCTTTGGCTTATCCTTACAAGACAGCAATTACAAATGGCACCTCTAGAGTGTCACATGTGTCCCACAGCTTCATTATTTCTTTTTTCACCTTTGTAGTCCCATCTTCACAGAACAAGTGCATAAATTAAAATTAAGCATGCAATCAGTCATGCTTATGTCAAACCTAACCCTTTTCAGCAGGCATTTTACAGCACTCCTCTCCTTTACAGTGAGTGTGAAGTTGGACAGTCTCCTCTTATAACTCCATCTAGGAGCTGTTGTTTGGTGGTTGTGCACCTGTTTCTGTTCTATGCCTCTTCTACTTTCTTTCTCCAGCTGAAGACCCACTGCCTCCTTGCACTGTGGTGACAGCATGCACTCCATGTTAAGGTAAAACACAAACCTTCGATCTCTGTGTCACTCAGTAAGCCAGCTTTTATTTATCTGTTTGCTTATTTACTTACACTAAATAATCAGATAACATACTGTACCTCAGTGAGCAAGTTTACAGAAGTACCATGGCAGATAAGAATATAAAACTGTACTACAGGATTTAAATCTTAATCTCCTTTACTTCCAGGCAGTACCAGAATAACAGGGGCTCAGACCTCGGTAACTAACAGAACACAGTTGGACAGTGACAGATTTAAAAAAATGAGCTAGATAAATAAGACTTTTGAAGGTCGTCCAGTGGTAGTCAGAAGACAGAATCAGGAGGCTATGAGACAAAAAAGGCAGAGACTAGAGTAAGAGCAGGGTACAGGACATGAAGCACAATGCATGAGTAAACCTTTGTCAGCCATTTGGATAAGGAGCTTAAATGTGGACTGATTAAAACTCATAATAGAATTAAAGTAATGCATCAGATTGCATTATCAAGAGGTGTAAATGGGGGAAGCTTTCAAGTCAAAAGAATGTTAAATAAATTCAGCTAATATTAAGCACTTATGTGGCTTACAGGCATATTCTGACAAATAGTTCAGCAATACCAGGGAGAAAAACACATGACTGTAGTTTAATTAAAGGATTTCACAATTTCATGCAGTAGTGTATCATACCCCTTAATCCTTCAATGAAGTCTTCTCTCTCAATTAGAAGTTATTCCATTTGTAATGAAGTGTATAGGATCATAGGAGGTTACTAGACTATCAACCCAGAGGTCATTTCAAGCTTAGCTGTTTCATCCCAATGTAATACCATAGATACTCTAAATCAATACCTAGGACTGTTTTAGTAATGACTGCCCTTGTCCAGGAGGGTTGTGGACACTATCCCCAGTAAGAATTTACGGTGCCCCATCCACTCGTCCAGGTTCCTTTTGAACAGTGTCATAGAGGTGCTCTGCTTCACATTAATGGCCAGCCTATTCCGCAGACATGGCAGCTGCTGAGAGATAAATCTGTCCCTCCAGCACATCCTATTCAAGTCGCAGGCCATATTTAGGTCCCTGGAATGGGTTACTGTAGTCCTTTTTGATTTGCGGATGTGCAGCAAATTCATTAGGTTTGGGTCGGAGATTGCTCTGCAAGCCATGCATAAGTCTCCCTAAGAAGTCTATACGATACTCAGTATAGTGACAGGGACTTCAGCCGGTCTGTGTAAGGCATGTGCTGGAATCCCTTGATCTTAGTTAGAAACCTCTGAGGACTCTCCAGTTGCTTTGTACGGTACATGCTGAAAGGGGCGTTATACTTAATTATGGGCCTGATTAGTGACGAGTATAGAAGGGTTATAACCTCCTTTGCTCTAGAGACAATGCCTTTGTTAATCAAGTGTGCTACGTGGAAAGCCTTCCTTACTAAAGTAGACACATGGTGGTCAAGTTAAGGTCGCAGTCAACTTGTGATCCCAGATTCCTTACCACTTCATAGGTACACAGGATATTGTTGTCAATTTGACCACCTTTGCTTACTCCAAGGATTCTCTTGTTAAAAATTACTTTAGATTGTACCACAGAATATATACTTAGAACTCTGGTTTAGAATACATTTTGAGATATTCACTGTTATATGAAAGTTGTTGGGTTACAATTTATGAACTGTAACATAGTATGATTTATAGAATAACAATCTGTATGGATAACATTGCAATAACTACTCTTGAAATCACTGTAGACTGAAGTAATTTAAGGGCTGTAATAGAGATCAGGGGCATGAAGGAACTTTGTAGTCATTTATGAAAAAAGTTCCCTGTATAATTTATTATTTATTATTTTATTTTATTTTACATTTGTTAACCGGGCTGGTCTAACTGGATACATATCCGTTTTCAGTAGAGGCCCGAGGAGAAAAGCTCCAATACACAATAGAAGTACATATTTAAATTGCAAGATTCAAAGTATTGTTACAACAAGAGAATACAGCTTACATATGCAGGAATGAAAATTTACATAGATGTTATATAAGACTAAAGGACAGACAGGAAATTATGCACAGAACATTGATTTAAGATACTGAGAAATAGACTGAAATCAGAGATTTTCCTTATTACTAGAAATTTTAGAGATCTGCAATTAGGGAAATGGGCTAGGGAAGTGGACCTAGAAGTAAAGAGATATGTAGTTAGTCAGGTTCTCGAAAAAAATAATAATAAATAAAAGAAATAAATTAAATAAAGAAATAAATAATAAAGAAAAACAAAAAGGCAATTCTTGCTTATGTAGTCAAGCCAAACAACCTATGTCCACCAGAGCTGCTTCAGGGATCCAGCTTTGAGCTTGCCCATTTTATATCCAAAATCTGAGAATGAGAAAGGACCACAGACAATATAGAAGGCAGTGGTGGTTGTTAGATAATCCTTGGCTGTTGCTAGCTTACTAGAGAGACCACACATCAAAACTGATTTCATTATTACAGATAAAGTCATTATTTAAAGCAAGCTTATGGAGACAAATGGTGGCTGCAGTCTGGACTTTTGCCATGTCTTTTCTCACCCACATTCTTGATAGTTTATTTTCCTGGATGCCTTCTGTGTCCTGCTTTGCAATGATTATCTTTGATGGTAGACTTTGGCAGCACTGTGCTGGGGCAGTTTCCCTTGTAACAGACATCTCATTTAGGAGTATGGATGGGTATACATTTTGTTAAGTTCAGATCCATCATGACAGTGTAAAGCAGACTCCTTGCATCACTGTAAATGCTTTTGGAATCACTCACTGAGTACGTTATCCGTTTCCTCCTCATCGCATAGCAGCCCTACATTGGGGCATATTCTTCTCAGCTTGGAGTGTTACATAGGTTCTCAGTAAGATGTGACCATACTGTACTAATGTGTACAAGCATACGTCACTTCACATAAATCATTGCACAGTACATTCATCCCAATATACTGTAAGGCTTCCACTGACCTTGGCTTTGTGCTTATATTCTCTGTGTAATCATTAAGTTCTATTCATTGTTGGTCTGTAAGGGTATCACATCTAACCAATATGAGTCTGTTCACGTTTACTCCGACAGTAGTTCATGTCACAACAGTAGTATGAAAGTGACTCATTTTACATTTTTTTTTTGCTTTGAGCAACTTCAAGATTGTGCTTCATTGTGAATGTTTTATACTGAGCCCCCTGGTTTATTGCACTTCAGTATCATTTTAATAACCATATCATGATAAGTTTTAACATTTTAAGACTTAATTTAATGTAATTTAGCAAGCATTTAAAATTACCATAGCATAACAATTTTGTTCCATTTTGTACCTAAATATATATACATATATATATATATATATATGTGTGTGTGTGTGTGTGTGTTTGTATATGTGTGTATATATATATATATATATATATATATATATATATATTATATTATATATGGTCTTGCTTTGTAAACTTTTTATTGTCAGTTTACAGTTCTATCTCTTAGCCACTCCTCAGTTAATATATAAATTGTCTTCCAAGCAACAGTTTTGTTACTTTTGGTAATGAACATATTGAAAAATTGTGACAGAAATATTGAAAAATGTTACTCATCAGGCTGTGATACAAACTAACAAAACAAAAAGATTCCCACAGGATGGAGCAGCACAGCAGTAATAAACCAAAAACAAACCCACTATCAGGTGGAGCTGGATCAAAGAATAAAGCCACAAAATTTACGCCAAAACTTTAGAGACAAAAACTTTATTTTGTCACTTTCATTCCCGTTTTGGCATAAAGTTTCTGGCTTTATTCTTTGATCCAGCTCCACCTGATAGCGGGTTTGTTTTTGGTGTGATACAAACTACTTAAAGGAATCTTGTCACTTAAGCAGTTTTTAGTATTTTTAAATAAACATCATGGCTATGTATTGAGACCACCTGGAGAGTGTGCGATTTATTTAATGGATTTTTGCCAGATTACTGTCCAACCAGAAGAATGTTTCTTGTACAAAGTGACATTTAGAGTAAAACAGTGCTCTAAAAATCATATTATCAGACTCACAAAGTACTAGTGCAATAAGTCTCACAAAAGAAATGGCACAATCTCTTATTTAATCAGCAATTAATACTTTGTCTGTGTTGAGCAGATAGTCAGAAAATTTGTATTCCAAGTTACTGAAGTGCTAAGAGAATAGGTACACTTATCCCAAGTTAAAATACTGTTTAGCAGCATAGCACTAACCACCCCCACACACACACAAAACACAAAAACACTATAAGTTGCTGCTAAAATTTGTCACTTTTATTTCTGTGCCACATATACCCTCTACTATGTGGCACAGCAAGTGGGGGCACTGATGCTTATGCCTAGGCAAAGCATGCTGTTTTCTAGTAACATGCAGAGCCCTCACTTTACTCAACTACCTAACCTATAAACTTCTCTGTGGTGGTCATTACCCCCCCCCCCCAAAAGTAAAGCTTCCATTAAAATCTGTATTTGGTTATTTTAGTGTGACATTGTAACTGCTTTTCTTTTGAAGATGCCTTTATGAAAGATACAACTGCTAAATTTATTTGAGTCTAGAGAACATTTACTGCAGGAGCAGTTTACAGTTTTGGAGACTCCTGAAGATAAGTTAAGCAGTTCCAAGCATGTTTTCCCAGACTGAGCACCAGATGTTCAGTACTTCTGAAGTTATGTTTACAACAATGTTGGACCTCCATTCGGAGCCATTGCTGAAGTCTGGCAAAAAAAGATGCTGGATGCAGATACCCAAACTTTAGGACATCCTCAGTCTAAATTAGACAAATTCATGGACTGGGGTAAATTGACAGCTCATGAGATAAAGATCTCTATGGCTCATACATCTCTTGACAGAACCATGCATTGCAGATATCTGCCTCTGGATCTGTTTTCTCTGTTACCTTCTCAATGATGTTCATCGTGCATACAGCTGCAGTAATCACAGACGGGGTTTTCAGCCATCAGGCGGTCCCTCGGTCGGCCGAATTCCAAAGTCTTGGTCCGGCGTCGGTTGTCGTTGCTTACTCTTCTGATGTCAGTAAGGCCAGAGTATATAAGACACAGCCGACGCCATGTTCTTCAGTCTTTTTTGCCGCGTGGTGCCCGAAGCAGAAGCAGTTCGCAAGTGCCGGTCGGCAAGCTCCTGAATTATGAAAAAATTGGAACCAAAGTCTTCTTTAAAGCTAAGTACCCCGTTGGGGAAACCTTTCTTGCCTCAGACCGATGTCAACATGAGAGCTATACAAAAGGTACCTACACACCAACAAGGTCAAGGTTTTTATTCAAGACTTTTTCTGGTACCAAGAAAAGGAACCGACTGGAGACCCATTTTGGACTTATCCATCCTAAACACATTCCTACTCGTGCCAAAATTCAAGATGCTCACATTACAGCAACTTCTTCCCATGCTGGGCAAGGAGTTTTGGCTGGTAACATTGGACCTCAAGGAGGCATACCTGCATGTCCCAATCAGACAAAGCTGCAGAAGATACCTCAGATTTCTTGCAGGTTCAATCCACTATCAATTCTCTGCATTGCCCTTTGGCTTATCTACTGCGCCCAGAGTATTCACAAAGTGCCTGGCATCAGTGATTGCCTACTGCAGACTTCAAGGGATACAAATTTACCCTTATCTGGACGACTGCCTGATCCAAGCGGACAGCAAACGCATACTACTGGAACATCTGGCATATGTGACACGATTACTGCTTTCTCTGGGATATACCATCAACAAGGAGAAATCAAGACTAACACCATCTCAGAAAATAACCTTCCTGGGTGCCAATTTGGACACAAACACCCAGATGGCATATCTTATGCCAGAAAAACAAGGGCAACTATCTCAGTACTTCAAAACACTAGCAAAAAGTACCAGGCTTACTGCAAGGAAAATCCTGCAGGCTCTGGGATTCATGGCATCTTGCATTCTTCTAATCCCATGTGCAAAGCTGCATATGAGGAAACTTCAATGGTACCTAAAAAATCTATAGTCTCAACACAGTCACAGTCTGGAAGCAATTATACCAATAATTCCATGTTTGCAAAAGGAATTTCTATGGTGGGCCCAAGCATGTCAAGTAAACACAGGCCTTCAATTCTGCAAGCCTCAAGCAAACCAAGTCATAACCACAGACGCCTCAGATTACGCCTGGGGGGCGCACATGAAGGACAGGTGCACTCAGGGCAGATGGTCCCAAAAGGAAAAGCACCTTCACATCAATCAAAAAGAAATGCTAGCAGTAATAAATGCAATTACAGCCTTCAAGGACTTCCTGCATCCAGGACAATTACTGATAAGAACAGACAACACCACAGTAATGTGGTACATAAACAAACAAGGAGGAACACATTCATACCCCTTGTGCAGACTAGCCATGACTCTTTGGAACTTGGCTCTGGAAAGACAAATCGAACTTCAAGCACAGTACTTGCCAGGACTGGAAAACACACTGGCAGACACTCTAAGCAGAAATATGACAGATCCACATGAATGGAAGTTACATCCTCAGGTGTTTACAGAGATAATACAAGCGTGGGGGAGGCCAGACATAGATCTTTTTGCCTCCCACAGGAACCATCAACTGAAAAAGTTTTGTTCAAGGACCTTTCATCCAAAGGCCTGGAAAGTGGGCCCTTTCATTCAGTTGGACAGCATGGACAGTTTATGCATTCCCACCTCTGCCCCTTCTGCCCAAGGTGCTTTTGAAAGCAAGAACAGACAAACCAAGGATGATACTGATTGCTCCAGATTGGCCAAGGCAACACTGGTATCCACTCCTGAGGAGCCTAACACATACTCCTCCCTGGTCCCTGCCTCTAATGCCTCTCCTACTGACTCAGAACAGCTACAAAACTCTTCACAGTCAGCTGAAAACACTCAACCTCGCTGCATGGAAAATTCCTTGACACCACAACAGTCCCTACTCTCCAAGGAGGTGCAGGATGTCATTTTGGAGGCCAGAAGACCATCTACTAGAAAAGCTTACTCCATAAAATGGAAGCGGTTTTGCTGTTGGAATGAGAAAAGAGGCCAGGACCCTAGAAAATTGAACTTGCCTCAGGTTTTACAGTACCTAGCTGAACTGCTGAACAGTGGACTTTCATTTTCTTCCATAAAATACATGCCTCAGCCATTTCTGCAGAATTCAACACGGATCCTCCTTTATTCTCTCACCCACTCTTACGACAGTTCCTCAGAGGGGCTAAGAATATAAGACCTCCAAGGAAGCAACCAATACCAGCCTGGGACCTTAATTACATACTAGAAAAATTAACATTGCCTCCCTTTGAACCTGCTGCCTCAACAGATCTGCAACATTTGTCCTGGAAAACAGCTTTCCTTCTGGCCATCACTTCAGCTCGTAGGGTTTCTGAACTACAGGCCCTCATGGCGGTGCAGCCCTTCCTCATCTTCCATCAGGACAGGGTTTCCCTTCGTACCAACCCATCTTTTATGCCAAAAGTGGTATCCAGGGTAGCCTTAAATCAAGCCATACACCTACCTACCTTTTATCCTAACCCTCAAAACAAGGGGAGAGGCTGCTTCACACTTTAGACATCCATAGGCAGCTACGTTATTATTTGGACAGAACAAAGTCCTTCAGGAAATCAGAACAACTTTTTGTGTCCTATGCCGTAGGGGCTCAAGGGAAACCAGTTACCAAACAGACCATTTCCAAGTGGATTGGCCACTGCATAGGGTTTTGTTATTCCTATCATGGGAAATCTGTCCCTACTGGTATCAGATCTCACTCCACCAGGGCCACAGCCACCTCTACAGCCTTCCTCAGAGGCGTTCCTACTAAGGATATTTTGGAGGCAGCTACTTGGAGTTCTGTACATACCTTCACAAAACACTACCACCTACCCTTATATTCCAGAACAAGAGCAGGCTTTGCCACTGCTGTTTTGCAGGGCATTCTGGCTCAACCCAGTTCCTCATAGTACCTACCACCCTATGCATAGCTTTGGGACTCTACCCATCTGTGATTACTGCAGCTGTATGCACGATGAACATAGTACAGTTTTGTACCTACCATAAATGTAGATGTTCGAGTGCTAATACAGCTGCAGTACAGGTTCCCTCCTCCTTCCCCACTTGGTAAAGGCATGGGGCCTAACAACCTCTTCATACCACCTGACTGGGTTATCCTGCTATGTTTTATTTGCTTGCTTACACTGATTTTGCATTACATTGCATTGCCTGCATATGTAGATAAGCCTTATTTATGTATTGCCTTCCTTTTGGGGGCACCTGACATCTGGGGCAAGAAAGACTGAAGAACATGGCGTCGGCTGTGTCTTATATACTCTGGCCTTACTGACATCAGAAGAGTAAGCGACGACAACCGACGCCGGACCAAGACTTTGGAATTCGGCCGACCGAGGGATCGCCTGACGGCTGAAAACCCCGTCTGTGATTACTGCAGCTGTATTAGCACTCGAACATCTACATTTATGGTAGGTACAAAACTGTACTTTCCCAGGCTCTGACATCTGAAGTAAACAGTTATTCAAGACTTTAAGAAACTGGCAGAATAGTTTTTCACACATTGGTAGTTGTCTTTGCAGGTCCTTCTCTGCCTTCCTCTTACATACAAACTAAATGTAAGAAGTTTTGGAGGAAGAGGAATGCTTAGCCTACCCTGTGCAACTTTATTCGCCATTAGGTTGTGATTGAGGTGATACAAGTCTGTATGATCCCCACAGAGGATGTATCTTTTGAGAAAACTTGTAACTTAATGAGGGAACACTAAGTGGGAGATGCATGAAATGTTGGATACAAAGAAAAGGTACTTAGATCTTTTGGAATTAAAGGAGTCCAAGGCAACAGTGGCTCCCTCTTCCTCTGGTTGGTGGCTATTTCATTTTTTGGCCCTTGTGCAGCAGCAGCAGCAGTCCATTGGCTGTCACTGGTGCCTCTCATCAGTCTTGCACGTGGGGAATCCTTCCTTAACCCACTGGACATAATCCAATGCTTTTCTTGGACTGCCTAAAAGGAGACTGAGATATTCCAGTACAGTTCCATACTCATGACTGTGAGGACCTTTTATTTTGTATCCTACCCTTTCTCTGCCCCCACAGCCAATGTGCAGTGATATAAGCCAAGAATGTTTGTTGGTGTTTGCTCCCGTGTTTATAAGCTTAGAATGAATATCTCCAGTATCACCCCCCTCCCCTCAAGATATGTGAGTCAGTAAAATATAGGTAGATTTTACAATGACTATGCAGAGAGACAGAAAGAGATAGAGTATTGACTGCAATCCAGGTAGCTGGGGTTCAGACACCATGCCCAGCACCTGGGAAGGCTAATGGTTTTATATTCATTCTTTAGAGCGATGAGGTGTTTTCAAAAATAATGCCTTTTCTTTTCTGATTGCTTTATATGTCACATACTGAGAACCATTTCCCGATAGGATAAATATCATGGTTAACAAGTAAATTAGGGGAAGGTATGGTAGAAAAGATAATGCCACTGGCATATAGAAGTGCATTTTTAACGACAATATTTGGAATACTTCAGAAAAGTTGTGGAGCATAAGTAATGTAGCATGGAGGTCTGAGAGGGATCTGTAATAACTATTTCTTTGGTAAGATTGCGATTTGCATTTTCTTTATGGGAGATGTTATGGTTGCCAAGATAAAAAAGCAACCAGCCTAAAACAGTGAAGGGAAAGCAATGACTTCAATGGTGTGTTATTTTCAATGAGTGTTGGACAGTGGCAATATTTTTGGATGGTTCAAAATAGAAAGTAACTTTGCAGATGCATGGATTTATTTTTTGTAGTTAATTTAAAATATTAGTGTGTAACTATGAATGAGTATCTGTTTGTGTTGTTTTGTTACATGCAGAATATGTTAAGGTGCCCAGTAACATGAACTGATCACTTCCTGTAATATTCACTAGTGCAAGAAGTGCACACGCAGATTGTGCCACATCTCTTGCTCGTTAGGCATTAAAGTGTACCCTGTGCTTCCTGTGCATCTCGTACCTCTCACATTCATTTATATATGAATTGGACATAACTGGGGTTTGGCCTTAGTCAATGCCAAAATAGGTCAATTTGTATTAGCCCATCTATGATGTTAACAAGTAAATAAAACAGTTCGGTAACACCATCAGTCTGAACACAGTTTCAGCAAGTTATATTAACTGAATTAGTGGATATAACTGTTCATCCAAAACAGAGACAAGACAGATCTGTCACTCTGATATCTCCAGTGAGAAGTAGTTTCTGCTTTCCATGATGCTGTAATTTTTTGAGGGATGTGCATAGGTTTTGTCCCTACAGAAAAAAGGTTCCATGATCTTGATGTTAGAAACCATTTTGTGTTGAACAACTGTAGACACAGTAACAGAGAAATTAATTTGATGATATAGGATTGATGCAACTGAGTCATATCCATAAGTAGGGTGAAATAGAGTACAAAGGATTAATCCAGATAAAATCACTTTGGCTAACAGATCTAGGAGTTTCTTTCTCTGATACCCTCCCTATGGGAGGAATAAAGATGCTTGTTGAAGTTTCAAGTAGTTTATTCAGTTAAGTAGGAAGATGGATGAATGTTCCTGTTCTAATACATTACATTTAACAGATCAATTATTTAAAAGTAGTTACAGACCATGGTGGGAGGGTCCAGGTGAGCTGATTGGAGGGAAATCTGCAAGATGGAAAAATAAGGAGCCAATCCCAAAGCTTAGAGGCTAGTCCTTTATTGGCATATTGCTGAAAGACCCATGAGGGTTTAACAGCTCAGCAGTTTATGGGACCTCATTTTAGTTAAACGTTTTTTTATTTTTAACAAGTAAAACATGACAGCACACAATGAGCTACAACTATAGAACTATATTTAAGAAAACACTTTCACCTGAGCTTCATCAGGTCCATCTAACAGAGAGGTTAACACTCTGATCATTTGAAACTGCCTGCTTTTACAAGACTACCACCAGACTTTATTAGCATGTTTCGGAACATGTAATGTGAAAGGCTGTGTCTGCCTCTGTGGGACTCATATTCCTTGGAGCTAATTATGAAAGCTTTATTACATATCTGTTTTCATTTTGACTTGTCCTTTTTAATCCTTGTATCACATGTAATATGAGAGGTTATGCCCACTTTTACAGGGCTCGTATCTCCTGAAATACATTATGAAAGACTAATCTTTTTTTGTATAGCAAAAAATTTTACAGTGCCTGATTATAAGAGGCTCCTACATGTTATATATATATATATATATATATATATATATATATATATATGTGTGTGTGTGTGCATATATATATATATATATATATATATATATATATATATATATTTATCTATATTATATATAAAATTAATGTGACCAGTCCCCATTCTTCTTCCTGATGACAGCAGATGTTTTTATATGCAGGGGAGATAGTCACTTAGAGCTGTACTAGGTGAATCCTATTTTTTGAACAATACATGCATCCATAGAAACAACTTTCAGTGGAAACATGTCACAGTGCTCATTTTTACAGAGCATAGATGTGCACAAGTAGGAGGAAAAATTAAGTACATTTTGAGACCTCAGAATATTTTGTATAGGCTTTCCATGTACATGGAATAAAAATCCATGAAGTGGTGAACTGCAGAGTATAAAAAAAGCTTTAATAATGATGTGACTCTCAGAACTTCTTTGAGAAGGGGGGCGTGGCCAAGGATGAACACAGGATAGCAGCAGATTTCTTCAGCTCCACCAATTTCATTACATTGACAGGAATTAATTACTTAAAAAATTAATTCTTGAAGTAATTTTCTTTCTAAATATGTTTGTTTTATATAGTTCTTGAACTATATCTAAAAAAGAAAGGAAATCTTAATAATATTCCTGTCAGAAATTACTTTGGAAATTTTCCTGTCAGTTTATCAGTCTGAAATGAGTTCCAGTAAGACAAATTCTCAAGACTCCAGCATCAAGAAAGAACTTCAGTCTCTGATAATTATAGTCCAGCAACTTACTGCTAAGATGGATAAAATGGATACTAAAATAGACACTTTCATAGAAAAACTACAAAACAAATAGACTTGTTACATATGGACCTGCAACAACAGAAGATCCAGATGACAGGCATAGAAGAAGCTGTGAATGACATGGAAAATAAAATACAAGAACAGGAAATCAACATTGAGTTTCTGCTGAAACAAAATACACATTTACAAACAAAGCTGGATGACCTGGAAAATAGATCTAGGCAATAACATTAGGATTTTTGGACTGCCAGAAAATATTGAAGGTAACAATATTACTTCTTTTTAACAACATGGCTCCCTAAAACTTTAGATTTACCAGAAGCATTCTCTTTTGGTATCGAAGAGCACATAGATCTATAGCTAATACTAACTCTAACAAAAACTATCCTAGATCAGTTATAGTTAGATTTCTATCATCTTTTGATAAAGAGATGGTTCTTAAATCTGCTTGGGCTAAAGCTCCTGTTAAGTTTAATGAGACAACTGTGCGTTTGACAATGACTATTCTTCCATGGTAATTGCTAAAGAAAAGTTTTCTGCCACTAATAAGGGAGCTTAAAAGCACAGTTTAAAACATACCTTCTGTTTCCTGCCAAGCTTAAAATCTTCCTTCCTGATGGTCCTAAGGTCTTCGATGATTTAGACTCTGCTTTACTGTTTGTCAAAGAAAAAGGATTTTGGATAAAATAGAAGAAATGGAATGGGCTAGTTCTTCATTAAAGAGATTGGCAACTGAAGCTTCCTGGAAGACTTCAGAGAAGAAGAAGAGACTAAAAACAAATGATTTGTTATATGTTTTTTCTCTCTCATCATTTTAGTTCATTATTAATCTTTTGAATATAGTTCCTGCATTTCCAGAAAGCCACAAATATTTTGGAAAAGATTTAATCAAAGTTATTCTCTATGTGCAAAGAAATGTTTTGTTTCATAACCAGTCAAAATGCCTGAGGATTTAATGGCAGGCTGTGACTCGATTTGTTTTCTTTCTGAAAAAGTAAGGTTAGTAATTTGATACATTTTTTATCTTTACCTTTTTTTTCCTTCTTCTTTTATTATTTTCTTTGTTTAAACAATGACATTCTATTTAGATTATGTAGTGGGTAAAGGGTGGGGAGGGCAGGAGAGAACAGTAATGAAAATATCATTAATAGAATAATAACATATTTATTTCTTGTAAAAGTTTATAAGTTCTTCAAATGCTATTTCTAATTATACTTTCTTGATTATACTGCTTATGCTTGTTTGTAAATAATCTGTCATGCTTTAACTAATAATAATCAGAACTAAATAAGAGTAAATAATATGTTTTATTTTAACTCTATTAATATAAACAGTAAGTAACATTCCATTGTATATACTTCTTACAGCTTTCTCTTACATTTTTATTTCTGCCTCACTCCCTTTTATTTTCTACTCTCTTTTTCTTTTCTTTATTAATATATAGAAATGCTTTAGACTGTGTGGGCACAGTGAATAATAGGATTTGTATGAAAATTGAGTTGGGAGAAGAATGCTGAGTTTTATTGCTTGTTGGTAATTTTGAGTTTAATTTCACTTGCATAGAGGCTGTGATGATCTGTGGAATACATTGTGGAGGTTCTGTCATGTTTAGATGCATTTACACTGCTAAATGAATGTTTGTCACTAGTTTTTAATAAGTTTCCAAATGTTAAGAGAGACAATCTGGGATGTGGGCTGTCTTATGCACAATGTCCTTGAGTTACCTCAGAATCTTCAAATCACAGAATTCTCACAGAGAAACTGAAAGCAGTTAGTATAAACATTGACAAGGTTATCACACTGACACACCACAGATTCAGGAAAATACTCTGTTCATAAAATATGTCAGTTATAATGAGTTTAAATGATGTAGTTTCTTGTAGTAAGTAAATGTCTTATTTTAGAAGGCATAAAAATGAAACATTTATCTAAACTGTTGTGAAAATCTGCTTAACAGCAGCATAATAATCTGTGTTAAAAATTTGTGTTCCAAACATATACTTTACTATAACTCATTTAATTCATCTGATTGACAAACATAAATAATCTTATAACTCTATTCTGGAAGAAATGTCATGTGATATATTTTAAAGCAGTAGGTTAGCATGATTGTAAAATCTGGTTACCAATATGTGTTTGCTGTGCATTATTTTGTATAAAGCAGACAGATTTATTCTAGGGACAGCAAGTAGGATAGTGCTCTACTAACACACAACTCAGTGAGATCAGATATATATATATATATATATATATATATATATATATATATATGTGTGTGTGTGTGTGTGTGTGTGTATGTATGTGTGTGTGTGTGTGTGAGTGTGATGGCTTTTTTCTGAGAATCTGCATAACTATCCAATATGATTTATAATAATTTCTATGAATACAATATTTTACTCTATTGACAAAATGAATGTTTGCCACAAGTTTTAATAAGTTTCCAAAATGTTAAGGGAGACAATCTGGGATGTGGGCTGTCTCATGCATAGTGTCCATGAGTTTCCTCAGAAGCTTCACTCACAGAATTTTCACAGAGAAACTGAAAGCAGTTAGTATAAACATTGACAAGGTTATCACACTGACACACCACAGATTCAGGAAAAATACTCTATTCATAAAATATGTCAGTTATGATGAGTTTGGATGATGTAGTTTCTTGTAGCAAGTAAATATCTTATTTTAGAAGGCATAGAAAATGAAACATTTATTTAAATGTTTTTGAAAATCTACTTAACAGTAGCATAATAATCTGTGTTAAAACTTGTGTCCCAAACATATACTTTACTATAACTCATTTAATTCATCTGATTGGCAAGCATAAATAATCTTATAACTCTATTCTGGAAGAAATGTCATGTGATATATTTTAAAGCAGTAGGTTAGCATGATTGTAAAATCTGGTTACTAATATGTGTTTGCTGTGCATTATTTTGTATAAAGCAGACAGATTTATTCTAAGGACAGCAAGTAGGATAGTGCTCTACTAACACACAACTCAGTGAGATCAGATATATATATATATATGTGTGTGTGTGTGTGTGTGTGTGTGTGTGTGTGTGTGTCTATGTGTATATGTATGTGTGTGTGTGTGTGTGTGTGTGTGTATATGTCTGTGTGCATGTATGTGTGTGTGTCTGTGTTTATGTGTGTGATGGCTTTTTTTTTTTTTTAAACAGGTGTTTCTGAGAATATGCATAACTATGCAATATGATTTATAATAATTTTATGAATACAATATTTTACTCTATTGACAATAATGAGTTTAAGTAAATGCTCATATACAAACAATTCAAGATTTTTTTGGAAGCTGTTGATAGAATTCACATGACAGAAAATAGATGCATCTTAATGCATGTAATGTCTGAATCATATTAGCCAAAGTTTTTGATTTAAATGAATGTTAGAACATAATTTTCTCTCCTCTTGATTTCTAACATTAAGATTATTTGAATGCTATTAGAATACAAGTGTTATATATTACATAGATCTATATAATAGTATGAACAGTTTAAGTTTATTTTAGTTTATATGATGCTGTTTTACCAAATGTGTAGTTTTGTCTTGATAGATAATTGAATTGAAAACTGTTAACCTCAGTTAAATATAACTAGTATTAAATTGATAAAGTGGTAGCTGAGGTACTGCTGCTTAGGGTAGGGGGGTAACTTGAGTAGTAAATACTGCTCTAAGTTGGAGTTTTCAACTCAGGCGGGATGCAAGGTTTAATCCTTACATTATTTTCACTTGTTCATTGTTATATGTATATAGTTTTGACATCCACAATATATTTTGTACACTCATTGTCACTACAAACAAAATTGAATCTTATACAAAATCCCATAAGAGATTTAATAAATACAGCTATATTTAAAGGTACACCTAAAGAGGAGATGTAACATTATTTATCTTGTTATTTGTTATTTCGATCATAAGATTCTTGAGTTTTAAAATGCCAAATGACATCTTTAAAAGGAATTTCTTTAAACATTAATGGATTGAATAATCCGTGTAAAAGGGCAAGCCTAATAAGATACATTAATCTACACAAGGCCAATCTAGTCTTCCTGTAAGAAACCCATCTCTTGAAAAAAGATATTGATAAACTAGCCACTAATAAGTATACAGTATTGGTTAGTTCAGAGCACACTCAGAAAAAGAGGAGTGGCTATTTTATGGAATAAAAGTATGCCCATTCCTAAAACCATTAAGTCTTATCAGGATGACAAAGGAATGTTTTGTATGGTTACAATACAAATTAATGGGAAGACTTACACTTTAATTAATGTATATTGGATACCTGGAATTGGTATTAATACAGTGAAACATCATATTGATAAGATCATATCATTCTCTGTAGGGATATTATTTTAGCTGGAGATTTTAATTGTATACTACATGAAAGTGATACTACCACTATAAAGAAAAGAAGAATTACATCTAATGCAAAACATTTAAATGATTTTGCTAATTCTTATCATTTGAATGATATTAATAATCAGATAGAGTCAAAATCATTACCATACACCTTTTTTCTAACAGATACAAAACTTATTCAAAAATAGATAGGGTCTTTATTTCTAACCAGATGGTAACAGATTTAATTAATTCCAAAATCATTTCATGTCCTATATCTGATCATAACTCAATTGTTTTGAATTCATGATACAAATACTCATAATGTTCAGATCAAAAGGATACCAGCATACTTAACTCAGCTAAAAGACTATAAAGAATATATACTTTCAGAAGTACAACATTTTCTAGACATAAATAATACTCCTGAAGTCTCCATTGTCTATGTTTGGGATGCCTTAAAATCATATCTATATGGACAAAGTATCAGATGGTATAATAACAAAAGGAAATCTTGGGATAAGGAATTGTTAGATATTCAAAGTAAACTAGACTCTTATAAACATAATAATAAAGAAAATATTATGGACAAGAAAGTTATTGAAGAAATAAACAAACTAAATGAGAAATACAAAGAAATTTTGACTCATAAAGTTAAAATAACTTTAGAGAAATACAAGTTTTTGTCTTATTCAATAAGCCCCAAATACTTACATAGACTTAAAAATAAAACAAAAAGATTGAATAAACGAAACCATATCAAATAAATCTTTTCTCTAAGGAAAAAGAAGAATGTTTCTAGTATACCAGAAATATTGGATGAATTTAGAAATCACTTTCACAAGATTAACCATAACAACATTAACATGGAACCTAAAGATAAAATAAAGGAGTTTATAACCACAAACATGAATAAAAGGCTTAATAAACAACAGATTAAACTATTGGACAAGAGTATTTCATATACAGAAGTTATTACACAAATAAATAAGCTTAAATCAAACAAAGCACCGGGTAATGATGGTATTATACCAGAGATATATAAAATCCTTTCTAAAACTACATATTCATTAATACATAAGGTTTTTATTCTGGCCCAAACTGAGTTAATAACCCCCATCTTGGCAATATACATTTATTTCACCAATTTTAAAACCTAATAAAGATCCAACTAGATGTTCTTCATATCGACCCATCTCATTACTTAATGTTGATTATAAAATGTTTATGAGTATTTTTGCTGATAGATTGAAGACAATTATCCCGGCATTATAGACATAGATCAGACAGGCTTCATTGTAAATAGAAATACTTTTGATAATATAAGAAGAACTTTAACATTAATTGATTTTGCAAATAGGAAAAAGAAAGATTTAACACTTATTAGTCTTGATATAGGTTCAGCATTTGATTCAGTAAGTTGGGACTATCTGTTTACCTTACTGAAATGCACAAATTTCTCTGATGCATTTGTAAATTTAATTGAGCATTTATACAAAGGAACGCTGGCTTATATTAAGGTAGGAACATATGTTTCACATAAAATACCCATTCTTAAAGGTACAAAGCAAGGATGTCCTCTTTCTCCACTATTATTCACTTTAGTAATGGAGCCTTGGGCTAATTTGATTAGAAACAGTACTGACATAGAGGGTTTTGAAATAGAAGAAAATACAACATCAAAAATTCAACTTTTGCAGATGATGTTCTAATTACATCAGCAGGATCTAATTCTTCTATGCAGTCTTTATTTGATAAAATGATGAATTTTAAAAGTATTTCTGGTTTAATATTCAATGAAGAAAAACTAAAATACTACCTATACATACACTTAAAAATACTCTCATTAGTGATTTTACTAAATATGTACCCAACTCAGGTCAGATAACTTATTTAGGTATAATACTATCTAAAGATATTAAATCTATTATATATAATAACTATAATACCTGTTTTCTTAATATACAAAATCTTTTAATACCTGGAATAATATGTTTTTACTATGGAGGAGAGACTTACATTTATTAAAATGATAATATTCCCCAAGATTTTATACTTAATACAATCAATAATACTTTCACCTACAAAATAACTATCAAGAAACTGAATACACTAATGTTAAATTTCTTATGGGCACCTAATAGACCTAGGATTGCATTAAAGAAACATACTAATAGCTGGTCTCAAGGGGTATTTCTTTTCCAGACTTTAATTTATATATTATCTCTTCTATTATAAAAGTTATTACTTTATTAATAGATCGGTCATATGTAAATGGAAAGATTATTGGGAGCTAATTAGTATGCACTTCATGAAAATCTCCTTAACACATAAAAATATGATTATAAATAACTCCATGTTGTGGTTGCTAAAGGAATTTTGTACTTCACCTATTACACCTAAACATATGGTCTGTTACCCATTAAATATTATTATTAGTTATCGTAACTTTATATTCATGCACCCTAAGTATAGGGAATGGAATTTTATTGTATTCCCTATAATTTATACTCAGGGTATGCTTATGTCATCTACTTCTGAAGGAGCTCATTTAGCTATAGATAATAATCTAAAGTACTGGTATCAGCTGATATCTGATAATAAAGTTAAAAATCTAGATTTCTTAAAATAAGAATTTCATCTAAGAGAAACTTGCTGGTTAGAGGTTCAGATCTTTAGACAACATCTCATTGATAGAATAGATCTAATGTCTATAACAGTTAAAGAATCTATTCCAAAACTGATTGATTACTTGATAATAAATTTACAGCATAAAGTTTCTGATAAAGGTAAACTTTCATATATACATAAAATTATCAGACAAGAAACTTTTTACAATGGAGATTCATACTGGAATTATTTCACCTCTATTAATGGGGACCCACCAACTCAACAAGATAAACAATATATATTGGAATCCATTGTCTGGAGACTTTATACATGGAAATTTTTACATAGATCTTTTTATACACCTTTGATGATGAATAAAATTAATAATAAAGATAATCTATGTAAGAGATGTAATCTAGAAATTAATGCTGACTGGGCTCATATGTTTTATGACTGTATGAAGTTGAAAGAATACTGGAAGTCAATTAATGAATTTTTGCAGGCTCTTTTTATAGATAATTTCATTATTTCTAAGTCTCTTATATTATTCAACACACCTGTACCTCAATGTGTTAAAAAGATTAAGCTTCCCTTGTTATGGTCTATCCTAGCAGTGGCTAGGAAAATAATAACTAGAAATTGGATTTCAGATACACCTCCTTCGTTCAAGGAATTTAAAAATGTTATGAATATAATGTGTCATATGGAAATAAGCACAATTAGAATGAGAACAACTAGAAAAACATCACATTTTATTGTATGGGATAATTTACAAAATTTGTTAAAAAATTCTAATTTCAATAGCACAGTATTTTAGTTTAATTAATTGATCTGATTGTAGTGGATGTCTTTGTAAATACTTTAGTTGTTTTGTTGAATATTATAATAATACCTATTTTTAATTATTTGTATAAAATTGTTATGATATTTCTCTTATATGTTAAAACAATAAATTTGTTTAAAAAAAAAAAAAAGAACTTCTTTGAGAATAGGCAAACTGTGCCTATGGTGTAAAGAATACTACAGTGTAGAGTGGTGCCCTTGGATAACAATTTTCATTGTACTGCAGATTATACAAATTTTGTTAAATGCAGGCTAAGTGCCTAGAGTGTCTATAACTGGTTGCTGTGGGGTAGCAGCAGTGAGTGGGAGAATGTTCCTGGTCTCTGAGCATGGTCCTATGGTGTTCCAGTCTGGGTTCTTCACTATCAGACTTCTTCATGAGTCCAGCAGTTAGTGAGGGCTTTTCTGTGCAAATTCTTCCTCTCTTCAGGTCGCAGGTGATGAAGTCAGGGCTCTACTGTTCAGATTCTTCCTCTCTTAAGGTTCCAGGTGGAGAATTCAGGGCTTTTCTATTCAGATATTTCCTCTCTTCAGGCTCCAGGTGGTGAAGTCAATGGAAACGATGGCTAGATATCTTTGTGCCTGGCTAGATAAAGGGCTAGAAATTGGGAGGATCAGGTGGAAGGGCAGTCAGCCAATCTTCCGAGAGAGAGGGTGGTGCCATGGCACCTAGGGTGGGATTTGATGATGTAAGAGGCTGATGTAATCAGTATGGGTGTTGGCTGTCAATGTTTTCAAATAAATGAAAGTTGCTGTTTAAGTTTGTGCACACCATGAGGTAAAAAGCATTTCCAAACTCACGACAGTTACTGTTTAGATTTGTATCCATCTTGAGATCACAAAAAAACTAGAGGAGACTGAGAGTATAGAAATGATGTAGAGGGGAGATTGTGTGTGTATTCCACAGTCATGACATTTGACCGTGCAAAACTGCCTTTACTAATATTAAGTCAAATTAATGGATCAGCAGATAGGTACCAAAGGTTAGTACTACAGGTCAGTACAAATCCAAAATATGAAATATACAATACATTTCAACCAGAAATAACAAATAGTATTTTAAGTGTGATCTTTAGTGTAAAAGGGGTATAAAGTGATCATAGTGAGTGTTAATTTGTAAAGTCAACAGAATTTATTGCACAGTTTTATTAGACTTCTAGCATAAAGCTAGAAACTGTGTTCTCACAGTAGGGTTGCATAGTACAAAACATGGGTAAACATATGGCTTACAGTAAATGTGACTGAATGAGTATAAACAACATTTATAGCACATGTATACTTGTAATAAATTATTACTAAAAATCTAGTTGTATTTAATTTTCTTGTCTTATTGAGTAATTTATTTACAAAGTTTCACTTCTGATATGTCTGCTTTGGTCATGAATCCGGGAAAAATAAGTTGAGGTAATTACCACTTAAATTTATATAAGATCACTAAGTTATGAGTCACTTGCAGGGGTATTTCAATTGCATTTTATATTCATGTACTGCAAGTAAAACATTGTTCCATATCAGTTTTTTATATAATTACAGTGAGGTTTTATAGAAGGGTAGCATTTTAGCTAGTCACCTGAGGATGACTAAGACGTAAAGGCAGAAGGGGGGTTCCATGTCTTATATTGCTTGAGGTTATTGGGAGTGTGGATGTGTGCCATTAGAACTCAGAGATCACTTGAAGTGGTCCAGGAGAAATGTTAGAAAACACCAGAGAAAGAGAGCGTGAGCGAGTGACTTATGTGTACATTGTGTTATTGAGCTGAGAATGACACCTATATCATTTCATGAACATCTCAGAATATTCATTAGTTTAGCAAATCAAAGTCACTGATGACTTAGAAATCATCACTTTACATACAGACACAGTATTGCAAGTAATAAAAGATAAAGTAGGAAAATTGTCAAAACCAAAAGGAGGTGTTGAGACTGCTGTTGTAACCCAAAGTAGCAATTGTCAAGACTTTTTTTTGGTGATCAATTTTGAACATTTAAACCATGTCATACTTATAAGTGGCAAGAAGGTAAACAAATCCTTGGAAATGAATGAATGCATTCTTAGCTGTAATTGCCGAAGTGCTTTAAAAAAGTATTGCAGTGTAAAAGTACAAGTAGTTTGTGAATGAAATAAGTTCTCTTAAATCTTAGTGATTGTGTGGTATATTGTTCCTAGGGCTCGTGTGATTGCTTCAAGCAATGTTGACATTTCCCTAATTTCACCACCTTCTCTCAAAGCAAATAGAAGAGTATGTGTGAGTAAATTTATTTTTCTTAAAAGACAGTGCTAGTGTTTTTGTTAATAGCAAATCTGCTTCAGGCAGTCATTATTTGGAACACCATACCACACAATCTCAGAGATTCAAAAGTTTGTATCCTCCTTTTGAGCATTTTCGTGAATCATTTTTAATAACAGCTGTGATTAGTTGTTTCTAGACCATGTAATCATGTTTAGTGATACTGTTTGTTCAAAATTAGTATTATTTTAAAAGATGGTTGACTGAGGCTGTGGAAACTGCCAGTCACAAAATATTACAACATTCAAACAGTGCAGTCATGAAAGTTGCTAAACTACCATATTTTTATTCTATTTTTTAACTAAAAACCTGTCTTCTGTTAACATCGCAAACAGTATTACTGTGAAATATTGCAGGAAGTGCAATGGTGATGATCTTCAATAGAGAATATTTATTAATTGAAATAATAGTTAATGATAAAGTTTGCTCATATAAGGGTAACATGATGATATTGAATTTCATCAGCAGAATTAAATTTTTGTATTGTTTGTTAGCCGAATCCTTTCAAAAGTTGTGACTTTAGTTCAAAGTTAAATTATTTCTGTGCAGTCTGCATGTATTTCTTATGATGCTACGATTTGTGTAGTTATGAAACTCAGGTGAAAACCATTACCCCCACTAAGGTGTTAGACATAGGGTAAAAAAAATGTCAAAAAATGAGGTCTGAAAATAAGGAATGTCAATTTGGTGACAACATTCAAAAGAAGGCAATTAATCTACTGAGAAAGACTAATAAAATCAATTACCTACTTATGTCAGGAAATCCATATGGGCCAGATTCGTTAATGCTTACACTAAGTGTACATGATTTGTATTCAAGAACATCCCTACCACATTTTTTGTGCTTTCTAGTCACTCAGAAAGACTACAGTAACTGTACATGTAGTCTACAGTTTGTGGTAACCTTTATGAATCCCCCTTGATATTTAAGGCTGCAAGAAATTCAGTAGGAAAACTAAAATTAGTAGAAAGAAGGTGTTATGTTTGTGCTATTTGTCATTCAGAATGGTATACACATAGTGTAGGTATTAATATATCCCACGGTATTTGTCTTCCTCTCACTAAATGCACCTTTCAAAAGTAGTGTCCTGCGAGATTTCTGTAGAGTAATTATCAGTGCTTTCTATACTAATTGTTAGAAGAGTAACACTGCAGTATGATTAGAATTCCGAACAATGAAATGAGAGTAACTGGTATTTATTCTTATTCCTGAGCTGAAGTGAACTTGAAACTAACAGTAATAAGTTAGGGGATGAAGCCTTTGTAGGTGTCTGAGGATCCCTCTCCAATACTGTAACTTCAATGGTAAGTTATTTTTTATTCCCACCACAGCTGAATTTTGATCTCAGAATTCCTTATTTTAGAATTTCATGATCTGCAATATAGTATTGTACCTAATGAATGGGAAAATACGAGACTTTAAACTTTATTAAAATTTGTTGGCAACTTGAATAACCTCCAGTGAGTGTTTTTATCTCTTCACATCTAACATTGCAACTTCTTCAGACTGAATGAACAACTGAGTCTTCTAACTCTTTATCAAGTACTAATAAGACGTCATGAGATATTAAAGCTACCTGTAGAATGGGGTTCCTGTTACATGAACAAACTTTTCAAAGTTCAAATATCATATGGTCGAACTTTAAAAAGTTCAATGGTGCTGTAGGAGAATTTCCCTTTTCTGCACTGAAGTGCAATCTCGGAGTTGGTATATTTAAGTAGAAGGGGGGTGCAGGGGGGGCTTGCCCCCCTGCTCGGAGCATTAAGGTAAGGTAAGTTTTATTTATTTTTTGATGTTTTATTATATATTCAAAGTTTCAAACTTCGATCATATGTTGTCGAACATAAGGGATTCGAAATTATGAAACTTCAAATATATAATATAGACCCTGTAGAATGTTGCAGGTTATTATATTTAAACTAAAAGTAGTAAAAAGAACAAAAGCATTTTTGTAAAAGAAGTGTGATGTGATATATTTACAAAACAATATATACTGCTTAAAATTCTCAAAGGAAAAACTGATGGCAAAATATTTTAAAACTCAATATATTCCTGAAGATAATGTCACTTAAGAACACCATATCTATATTTTAATAAGGTAAATGGCATTAGTTTGAAATCCTATTATATTACTTAAAATGACCTCAAAGTCATTTAACATATTTAACCTTTTTAACACAATGCTAATGGTGTTTTCCATGTGTTTATTCCTAGTTTTTGTTTACCCTAAAGCAAAGGGGTTGCACATATACCTCTCTTTAGATGACTGCCTGACCCAAACTTCCTTACAGGATGAACTTCACAGATCTTTTCAACCGTTAATTCAGTGCTTGCCAACTTATACATATTCTTGAACCTTTAAAAAGCCAGCCTGAAACAAGTATGTATCAAGATACTCTGGGAGGTGGCATTAGACTTCAAAGCCGGCAGACTGTCGTCACTCCATTACAAAGTTCTCCTTTTCAGTTCTTTCACTGTCCAATTAGCTTAGCAGATACACCACACAGCATGGACCTTCCTGAAGGTATTGCAGTAATTGTCCACCACTATTCTGATGTCACACTTGGCCAAGCTTCACATAAGGAAGATACAGTGGTAACAGAACAATGTATGGGCATAACACTGTCACCCTCTGGTAGTTATCATTAGATTTCTGCATCATTATCCCAACAATCTTGGTGGGATCTCCAAGTGCAGGTCAACCCAGGGGTGACATTCCAGGTGGCTGTCAAACATTAACCACTGCTGTTTCAGGAGCACACACACACACACACACACACACACACACACACACACACACACACACACACACTGTACCAGCAAAAATATGGACAAGTGCATAAATATAAAGAGAGATGGCCTTGGTTTATGCTCTGCGAATAATGAAGCCAGCTTGGACCAAAAGGCCCTTATAAGTAGTGACACACAGTGCCAGTGCAGTGTGGTGTAACAATAAACAAGAAGACGACTATTCATGTCTACTGTACATCCCAGCTGTGATGATATCATGTCTACTGTACATCCCAGCTGTGACGATATCATGTATACTGTACATCCCAGCTGTGACGATAGAGAACGCACCTTCAGATACATCTCAATCAGCTTTTCAAACCATAATTTACTGTCAAGCTAGCTGAGCAGGTGTATTCCAGCCTACAAGAGTAAAACCTGTATAAGCAGATCATTCTAAAATTGGTACAAAGATTGGAAGACCCAGATAAGGAGTTGTTTTCCTTATAAGATAATTGCTTGTTAAAGAAATTCGGCACCAAATCAAATTATATGAATATATGCAGTCAATCCTATTTGATGCATTTCAGGTCCAGTAAACTGATCATCAGACTTGGATTCACTGTGATAATTTTTTTTGTTAGCCTGTTTTACTTTTATTTATTTATTTTGTTGATCAGCTGTGTTTCTTTAGGAAACACATTCATGTTAAATAGATAACTGAAAGAAAACTCAGCCATTGTTTTTGTGAGTTCTGGATCAACCAAGTTGTGTGAACCACTTGACAGACTGGCTCTGTTCTGCTGCTTGTTTGTTGCCTGTAAAGTGCAAGGATTGCCAAGACACTGGGAAGAAATGACAAAGAGTTGTTTGAATTCCGTCTTTTCACTGCTAGTCTGGATGTTTTGTTGAGCTGTTCACTGACAAATGTCTGCCTTTCTACCATCACATGGTGACTTTCTCATTTGACAGCTCTCCAAATGTTTGTCCAGTTGCTGTTGCGAAGGAATATGAAGTGCTTCATCTGAACTAATGATTTATATAAGACTGACACAGGAAAGATAATTTGTGTTTGTTGTTATGACACTGTTGATCCTGTCCATAGATTCATCCCTTGCAACACATTCCTTTTCACAAGGCTTTGATTTGTTGTTTCACTTCTGATTTTATCTTGTAACCTGTTGGTGATAGTATTTTGCTATACTTGTCTTTCACTGTGCTGGATTTATGATTGAAAATTTTCATCATCGAACAATCATGTTTTTTAATTTAATTTAATTTTTAGCTCACAGCTTGTTTTAGCCATGACTTTAAGGTTACTGTTACATTCTGAAACATTGTTACATGGCTTTCAACTTTAAATATATACACAATACTGTTAGTTTTATTTGTAAATGTTCTACTTTGATTCATTTTATTCTATTTAGTTATTTAATAAATAGTTGCCTTTTATAATAATCTAAACTATTTGTTATTATACCTACTTAGGTTTAAGTCCTTTAAAGTAAAAATCTTTAAGAAAGCAATGTCATTTAATACAAATTACATACGTGTGCTTTATTTACATGGGTGTACTTAAATTAATCTAATGTGAATAAAGTCAACAAAAAAGGTCTACGACAAAGTAGTGATAATATCAGTATTATAGACCTCAGAACAGGCTTTAACATGGGGCGAGATTCGTACTTCGACAATGTTGGGTTCAACACTGTCACCGTTCGGCCTCCAGACTTCGACTGAAGTGGGTTCCACTGAACCCACTTCAACCTTACGATAGTAAACCGTCTTTCACTACTGTAGTGCAATCTTGGAGTTGGTATATTTAATTAGCAGGGAGGTTGCGGGCTCAGGGTGCTTGTCCCCTGCAAAAACACTGATTTTTTTGTGCATTTTCACTATTTTCATGTCATCTTTATTCACATTAGATTAATGTCAGTAGCTCGCTCTTTTTCGGTCTCATTTTCTCTCTCTCACACACACATTACTTGCAAACTGATTACTCAGCAGGAGGTGCACCAACCATTTAAACTGGAAATAAATTCCAGTACACTCACAAACCCAAACCAGATGAGCCAGAGACCAATGTTAAAGTGCTTTTGTTCTTTCATTTTCAACAAGCGCTTCATTAGAACTTATTAACATTACTGTGTAACTCAGGTAAGTATGAAACATATATACACATGTAAAGAACATCATCCAAATCACCAAGAAACTGCTAACACCAATGTAGTTGCACAATAGTTACACAGGCACAAGTAATAGCCACTGTAGAGCTGCCTTAGAAATCTAGTGACAGTTTTGATATGTGTTAGGCAGTTCTTGCTGTTACACAAGCCACAGAGAAATACAAAAAAATGTGGCAATCTTAACAGCTTTTAAAGCTGTTGGTTGATAAGAGTTGCACTTTACTTCAGGCTGCCATCTATGTGGCTATGTGAGATGCATTATAGCTATTAAAGCTCTTAAATACTTTGTTTTTCCATGCTCTTTTTTATATTAATGATACATTGGACAGCTAAAACATCCCATGTATTACAAAGAATTATGATCAGGTTTCCAACCATAACTTTGGTTAGTTATGTATTCAAATGGGTTCTGAGAAATTCACCTGTTGGCTTTGTTTATTTTTATAGTCGTCTTCAGCTCTTCAGTCTTGCATTATCTGAACTGCTATGTTTAATTAAATGGTGGACATATGTAAGGCTTGATGTCTGTTGTTGTACAACTTAATATATATTAATGCCAGCAAAAAAAATATAGATTCATAAAGCAGTATATTTCAATGATCTTGGATCAAAATACATTTACACAGCACTAAAGTATGTATCTGAATTTAAAATAAATCACTGTAGTGCCACTAGAGATTAAAAAAAAATAGGTCATTGTCTAATAGCTTTCAGGCTTCTTATTGCCATTATATCCTATGCTTTATTTCTTAGGAGTAATCTGTGAATATTGTGCCCACATTTAGCTTGTCAGTATTTGATCTATACTGTTCCTGCCCACAGAATTGAGAAATATTATGCCTTGGTAGCATGGCTGAAGCAGATCAACCCTTTTATTACTGGATAGTTGAAATCACTTGGTGAAACATTTGTGGGTAGATGAATGGAGTACAAGTCATGTAAGAACTGCTCTGTTTCTATCTTATTCACTACATCTGACAGGCTAACAAGCACATTGAGGTGTTATTGGCTATAAAATAATGACATATTCCAGATTTGCAGTCATTCTTAACTACTAAAAAAATGAATTTATTCTTCGCATGCACAAAACTTGTCCTCTACCTGAAGCAGAAGGCTTACAGTGATGAGAGGCTTCATAGCTGTGCAGTTCAAAATAGTGTTTTTCTAAACTAGTCCTCATTTCATCTATATTGCAGATGAAACTGTCATCAAAACAGGTAACAAAGAAATATTTGTTAATTTCTAAAACATTTCACATTAAAGCGTTCCCTCTGATAGAGCTCTGGCAGCTTGTACTCTCCCTTCCTATGGCTCCATCTGGAGCCTTTCTACAAAGCCAGGTTGTATCCCCAAAGTTCAAATAATACTTCATTATCTCTTGAACCATAAGCGTTAGCAAAATGTTTAATGTAAATTAAGGTTTACAGTGGTCACATTTTTTAATATTTTGTAAACGTCTTACAACATCTTGGTAACCGTGCCAGCTGCACGTTCATGCTTGCAGAACGATTTTGGTCACCACGTTGTTAGACTTCTTATAAAGCTAAGTAGTTCTGTCTTTGCCACTCTGCTGTTGAAATATTTAGAAAATTATGAAAATTATGAGCAACATATAATATCCCTTTACCTGCACTCAGCAATGCATTTGTATTACCCATCATGTAAGCTTTAAGAGGGATCCTTTTGGTAGCACATTTGTTAAATGTCTTTTGAAGTATTCATTTAAATATGACTTGGCAATACCACAGCCCTGGAGGCATCATTAGGGTTCAATAAGTTAATAATGCATACATCCACAGTCCTGCTTGTGAGATCTTTTTATATATTTAACTGCTAAAAAGACCATTTTCATCCATAGCTTGGGTCAGAAGGGGATACATAAATGTAGTCTATGGACAGTTAGGGTAATTAAATAGCAAAATGTTTGTATGAAGTTGAAATTAGCTAGGTATTAAAAGAAAACTCAGACAAGCATAGGATGGACATGCCAGTATCACACACATGTAGTGACCAAAAGTCAGGACTAAGCTTCAGACTATTAGCTGTGAGAGAGATACTTTATCGACTCTGTCACCATATGAAACATTCTGTGCAGACAGTAGCACAGCCACTAATGACCACATAGGAAGAGAGTGAATATGTTTTTATACTAAATGAAAACTATCGTGTAAACAAATGATCATTTCCTAGTGTGTCCTCCCAGTGTTTAGTTAATTTTCCTTCTGATTAAGTTAAATTGTCTAAGCTACACTGAGACAATGATCCCAGGGAGTCAATGGTCTGCTCCCCAGTTGTCCTAGAGGCCCCCCTTCCATTTCACCTGGAATAAATACACAGAGGAGTACTTTGTAGAATTACAAAAATGTGCACAGGCCCTGAACCATCTACCTCAGAGGTGATGGCTGAAGAGAAAAGGACTCTCATCAGGCTCTTCAGACTCGGTGAATGAAGAACTATTGGTACTCCCTGATCTCTTCCACTCACCCCTTGGATTTGCTAGGGACGATCTACACTCCAGATTCTTGAGCTGTACCCCGGATACCTTCAGTGAGGCTCTTGGTCTCATGAGGGAGCATTTCAGTTGGAAGGATTAAGAGAGCAATGTCTCCCTCTAACAAATATGTTGAGATTTTAGGGATTAAATCATTTCAACCTTTAGCCATTCTTGCTGATTCTGAGGCTTTTGAGGATTTGTGTGTACAGTACCCCATCAGAGCAAGATTCTCCTTATCTTTCCCCCCAGAAGTCTTGGAACATGTATAGGAGCAGTATTAACAGCACTGTAAGAATATTTTGGTAGAGCCTGCTGTCATAGTCTAAGAAGCAACAAGCAGGTCCAAGAGTAATAGTCTCTTAAAGACAGGGCCAACAGACTACCGAATGAGTTTGGCAAAAAGGGGCGCACAATAGCTACTTTAGGTATCAGGGATAAAATATGCAGGCTAACCATTTATATGTTAAAATCACTTGCTCCATTATGTTAGATTACACAGGGTTGGTACCTAGGAGCCATTCTGAGTAGGAAAAGTGAAGAATATCCCTTTCCAAAGACATGATACAGCTAATAAGGGATGCTTTTTTGCTGGAGGACATTTTCAGCTGTGTCTTGAGCCAGCAATACAACTACATATTTTGTTTACTCAACATGCATTTTGACAGCTAGCAGTGTTAAGAAAATTGACCACTAGGCATTTTTAAACAATAGAGACATTATGTATACTGGTCACTCAATGTGCACATTAATAGCTAATTATGTCAAGTAAGTGCTGAATATTTTAAACAATGAACAAGGCCACAATGAGATGGATATGATCTGGGATAAGAAGTCCATTCTTGTCAACTAATAGGACTGAAACTGCAAGCTTTCAGTCAGCTGGATAACTAAAACTTTTCCAGATCACCTGTTTCTCCCTTTTACCCATAATGTTTGGCAATCTAGTTACCTCTCCAGATCTCTCTTCCCACTCATCATGATTACAGCAGAGAAAAATGTCCCCAGGTTGAATTTTTCTAGTGGCCATAACATTTGCTAAATTTGCTGAATTACAAAGCTTGTGCATAAAACCTCCTTATTTTGTATTCTAGAAGGACAGTGTGTCATTGAAAACTAATACTTTATTTATATCTAATGTATCATCTGAAAGAAACCATAATCAGTCAGTTAATTTATCTATTTTTGTTTACCTAAGTATTCCAGCAAGGTAGACTCCTGTTGCATTCTGATGATGTCCACAGACATCTATGAATCTGTGTGGATAGAACCAATCTATTGGAAAAGGCTCTCTATTATTTGTCTCATTTTCTTCCAAAAGACTAATTTCCAATGTCACTTAGTACAGGTGGTTTCCTGATTGCATTATGTATTGCTATGAGAAATACAGTAAGGCATTGCCTGCTGTGCCTACAGCATATTCATTAAGAGCACTGGTTATGCTTCAAGCCTTTTTCTGAATTTCTTCAGTAGGTGCTATTTGTGCAGCTGCAACATGGGCACCTCTTCCTATTTTCACATGCTCTACACTTTTGCTTTCTCTCTAGTGTGTGCCACTTGAAAGCAAAGCAAAGCACCACCCAACTAACATAAGCTCAATGTGATCTTTAGATTTAGGTCTTCCTTTGGAGCTGCAGTCATCAAAGATGCAGCATCATGGTGAAGTCCCAGAAGGATATGCTTGAGGCTCTGTATTATTTGGCTGATGAGGATGGGCCTCTTCATACCTGATATGAAAGTTGGGTACTTACTATAATGCTAAATCTGGAGGAGCAGGTTTATCCTCACTGTTATACCCACCCTCTTCCCCCCTGCCTCTTCAAAGATGTGGTCTGGAGCTTCTTTCTTTTTGCTTATTTCTTAAAGCTTATGTTAGGCAGGTGGTGCTTTGCTTTCAAGTGGCACACTGGAGAGAGAAAGCAAAACTGTAGAACATTATGGGTAAAGGGGAGGGCTGGTATTCAAGTTAAGTTTTAAATTCTGAGCTGACTGAAAGCCTGTTGTTTCAGTCTTGTCGGTTGATGATGACAGACCTGTTAATTTGATGTACCATTATGGTACGTACATAACATTTGTTTACAATACAAATGCAAATGCATTTTTGGAACAAAAATACGAGGAATGCATTTAAATTAAAATACAAATATATTTTGGCAAAGATAATATACTGAGAAAATGGACTTGTTAAAAAATTACAGTGGGTAAACAAAAGTTTGTTACTTACAGTAAGTAAATGAGAATCATGTCTTTTATTGTCCAGTGTATCCACAGTATTCTGGAAATGTCAACAGCTGAATCCAAACATTCAGCAGTATACAATCACAACTAGCAGAACACCTTAGCAGGGAAATCTTACCCCCATGACAACATACTAGACATAGAAACCTTCCTGAATATTGTAGAAGAAAGGGCTTTTTCAAGGGAAGAGCTTTCTGAATTTCTAGAAAATCACCTGCTCTACAGGTTCCGTGTTAGAATACCTTAGAAAAAAGCAAAACCATCACATGCCTTCTGTTGCCTATGAAGCCAGCAGTTCCTTTATGCTTTCATGATGATACCTGTTGTTCCAAAAGTTCTTAATAAGCACGAAGGAAAAGATGAGAACTTATCCTCATTGTTGCAAACAGGCCTGGGCAATTCTAGTTAACCTAACTCATATAGCAACTGAAGAACTAGATGGCCCTTCCTGTTCGCAAATAAATTCTCACTGGACATGATAATCACTGCCTCAAAATAACCTTGCAGTTATTTATTCTCAGTGGGCATGCTATCTGTCCTCAAGGAGCCAAATAGGACCAATATTAAGAAAGCAGATTTAGTGTAACAGATTAGGCTGTTTGATTAGGCATCAGAAGAAAGTGTTAGTCAAGTAAAACTCAAATGTACTTAAGCTGATCTTGGACTACTCCATCATTAAGTTTCCAATGCGTTTCTTATAAGTACATCTATTAGCCTTTTCTGTGCACACATTGGTGGAGTTACTTGTTACATCCACAGAACTGCTGAACAGTTTTTGAAAGAGATCCTTTACATGTTAGCAACTAAATGCCCAACCTTAGCCCAAACTTTGTTCAAGAGAGATTAACTTTGTTTCCATTTGAAACTCCCAGCAGAGCTTATGCTAAGTACCACTTTGGGAGCCTGTTTTGGTGACAATTACTGAGGCAGAATGATTTCTGAGTTACATACACTGATGTACAGGGAGCCTTATTTCATGCTGCACAACAACAAGATATCCTTGATAGCTAACCCTTCGTACACAGCAAAGGTGGTTTCTAAACTGCCCGTCAGTCAATACATCAGGCATCTGTCTTTTGTCAAAAGCTCAAAAACAAAAAGGAAACAATTTTGCACACTGTGGGCATGCATAGTTAACTAGAATATTCCACCAGTAGAACTAAAGAGTTTAGACAAAGAGGCAATTTGTTCATTTATTTCAAACATTGGAAAGCAAGGGCACCCAGAGACTAAGCAAGCACTTTCCAAATACATCATCTGCTGCTGTGACATGCATGGTAAAATCTTGATTGGGCTAGTTAGGAATCACTTAACCAAGTTAGCTGTTACCACTGGTACCTTCTTCAAGAATGTCTCTGTCCAGAGTGTTTGTAAGGCTGTTAGCTGGACATCCATTAACACCTTTTACAAATGCTACATGCTGGGTCTTCCTCCTTGGAGGAGAGAAGGATCTGTAACAGTTGTTGTACAGGGTATGATGTCCAAGGGTCATGCAGTGTACCACTTTGTACACTTTCATTCATTTTATGACTTCTCTGCAGCAATTATCCTTAAGGTAAGCATGGTATAGTTGTGGGAAAGTATTCACCATAATCAGAGATGCATGAATAGAAGGATCATTGGTGCAGGAAGGGCCTCCACCCTCCTTCAACCAGATACTGCCTCTGGGTTGAGCGTGCCAAAGTAGAAAATGTATGTTATTGGCATGGGAACACTTGCCTTTAGGGCACATTTAACTGCCTACTGTAGAGAAGATATCTGCATTTAATATTTTTTTCCTATTATGGACATTGTTGGGGGCTTATCTTTAGACAGCTTACAAAGACAGCCAGCAAAAGCACTTCTTGTTACTTGTTATATTCTGACCTGATATTCTGATGGCTCTACTAAGACAATAAACATTTCTTACTTTTTTATATACCTACAATGTTACTGTTGCATAGCCTGTTATTAGAAGCAGATGTTGGTTGTGTGGTTGTTTGTTATCCAGAACCCTCCATCCCTTCTATCTGCCCCAATAGTTGTGACATGCACATTGTGGCAGTATTAGTTGTACATGGTGAGCTACCCTGGTGATGCATCCACAAGAATCACTGCAGAAGGCTGTACCTCTATACTTTTTCAGTACAAATTGGGGAGTTTGATAAGGCAATGGTTAAAGGCTGTTGTCAGAATTATGAAAACAAGAGAGGTATTTCTGTTAAAGTTGGTGCATCAGTAAGCATGATGTAGGTTCTAGCTTCCAAGTAAAAGCTTTGGAGCAGGGACGTGAAAAGTATTGTTTGTACTAGTTCTGATGCAGTGACAGGTGATATGCAGATGTGTCCTTGAGGGTAACACACTGTAAATATAGAACATTATGGGTGTCACATCACAGGGTCACCTGCAGGCCACAAATTATTGTACAGTGTTGTTCAGCACAATAACATCTGCAGAATCAGAGCACTCAGACAGACGTTCCTTGGGATTGTGATAGGAAATACATGATGACGAGAAGGAAGCCATATTGTGGTGAAGGGTGGCCTAGATATAGTGCAAAGAAGTTAGCAGTGGAGAAGCTATATGTCTCTGCATTAGGTGTATACAGTAAGCAAAAAGGAAGAGAAGTCTTCTCTACTTTAAATATTTTGCTGAAAAAATGAAAGTATAGCAAAGGATTCCAGGTGGAAGGTTAATTTTGGGAGTCCAGCTGGAAAATCAATTAAGGATACTAGATAACATACTGCTAGTAATGATCTGTGTAAATTTGGAAAGCTGGATGTTTTAACATCTTCTTAGTGCCTATGGCATCTTATCCACCCACCCACCCATCCATCCATCCATCCACTTCAATGCCTACCAGCTTATCTAGTTCAAGACCATCAGGAGCCAGAGCCTATCACATGGCAGAACAAATCCTGCATAGGATGGCAGCTCATTACCAGGCCCGCATGCAAGAACATACACACATACCTAGGTGCTGTGTGAACATCATCAGTTCATATACCCACATGTCTATGAGAGACGGAATGAAACCGGAGCTCCTGTCAAAAAACATATAAAAAAACAATGCAGAGAGGCTAACAGAAGATAACCCACCCAGGAGATGAACTAGAAAAATGTGCATCTTATCAGTTAGAAAATAAGCAAATGGTAACTTACATTGTCAGTTTTACTGATGTACAACTACTAAGCCCATCATATGACACTATGCCTTGTAGAGATCCTGCTGCTTAACCTCCTTCTTGTTATGCTGTCCAGCTAAACCAACAAAGGTATTACAGTGGCACTAAATAAAATGTATGTGGCTCACCTTACAGCTTCCTTTGTTGTGAAGCAGTCCAACATTCTGCCTAGGAGCCCCATGTGGTAGCAGCAAGAGCTGTGGAATTCCACTGATGCAGCAAAGTGTTATTTGCACCTTGTCTGCATTTTCCAAAAGTATATTAATAAAGTGAGGGCACTATAGATGAATTAGCTCTTCAATGTGCAGAATGCTTTGGCAACACTGTGCCTCAGACATTACACTGAACCAATTAGCTGCTGTTTGGTTATATTATACATTTGCAGCCAACCTGCCAAGACCTGTCAGCTGATTTTCACTGTGTTAAGTTTGATATTTGAAATAGATATTTTGCTTTACTCTCTGTACTGCATCCTGTTTCATTAGTCCCTAACTTCTGTTTTGCTGTTATTCTAAACAGTCATGGCATATTTTAGATGTTTTCTGTGCTTATTCACTGATCTCTACTTTACTGGAAGGCGTAGTCTATGGGCCTATTATGTTTTAATACTTGTCTAGTTATTTACCAAAACTGTATAAAAAATGTATGCATGATGCTATATATAGCCTTACATGGTCTTAAATATTCACTATGGTCTCTTCTGCCATAGCTTGTCCTCAGATACCAAGTTTACACATTTAAACACAGATACATACACACACACACACACACACACACGCACACGCACACCTCCAACCTAGCATGACTAATATTTCTGTGACAACGTACTGAGATGTCTACAGGTAACAAATGCTATTTATGGTCAAAATTGTATATGTATATACTAAAATCACAATATTATTTTGGCAGGACAGCAGAA
>NC_056750.1:490467108-490479608 GCF_019279795.1 Protopterus annectens | reverse complement strand
ACAATAAATGATAACAACATTGCTGCTTTATTTTTATAATGAAGTTGAGGTTTTACAGTATCCATAGGGTACTGCAGACATACTTGCTGACCTCTCCTTCCTCTTGGTAACAGAAAGGCACCAATCATATGGAGTATTGTATATAGTGTAGCAAAAGAGTATTTATACATCTCACCAATCAAAACAGCTTTATTACCTCATGCGAGCTCATTCAAACCAATAGAATTTCAACATGTTCTGTAGCTTAGAGTGCTCACTTACTACCTCTGAACAATACTCACGCTATAGTTTGTCTATTTCTTACTGTATCTTTTTGCATCTTGTAATTAACTCTTTTTTTTTCATGTAATGTAATATACATTGTAATCTTTTAAAAAAATCAGGGTTGCAACTGCAACTTTTAAAAAGCTAAAGTGAAAACATTTGGTCTTAATCTAAAAAACAGTAAAACTGTTGTAAATACTGAAAACATTTTGAATGTTATTCATCTTGTTACTTACTAATCCACACAAAAACAAAAGAAATAAAAAAAATACTTGTAATGCATACAGATTTCAGTATTCAGTACTGTATATTTCACCCTGTATAACAGGGAACCCTTTCTTTTTCTCTTTTGTATTGTATGCGATTATGAAATGATTGAGTCATGAAAATAATTTGTGGCAGTGATTCTAATGTATTAAAATGTTTCGTGTTACTTTCTAACTGGATTACACCCTGGATTGAAAAGTCTTCCTTGTGGTAGCTATATGTAGTTTCAAACATGAATAAACTTTTTGCTTTCATGATCAAACAGTGATGTACATGTGTTTCCCTTGCACATAAAGCTTTAAATAACATTTTGCACATTCCTGCCTCTAAGATGTAATGAATCATATGAAGTCATTTTTTAAACAGCAAATATTTTTTCTCTTGATAGTTTTCTTAGATCTTAATACCATTTTGTGTTTCATAGTAATTTAATTGGGAAGTGAAATGTTATTCAGATCTCTTGTTGGGAAAAGAGGTTTAATTTTAAGATCTGTGGTTTGGCTAGTAACTGTTATGTCACATAAAATAAAATTAATGCACTATGGTTGTAATTAAATATACATTGTTGTTGATTGGTTTTCTGTTTTTTGGTCAGAGATTGCTTTTTCGTTTTTGTTTTTGTAATTTATAAGTTTCCATTATTCAACTGCAGTAACAGGAATTTATATGTTAATAATATTACTGCAACAGTCATTGTGTTAAAGGAAACAGAGCATACATTATGGATTAACGTACCTGCTTGGATTCATAGTGAGATAGTGTACAGTGAAGCAGTACTCAAAGGCTATGTAAAATGTACAGCGATTCAAAGACAGTGCATAATACATTGTTTTGTAGCCATGAGCTGTTCCAAAGTGAACTCCCAAATATTAATGTGCAGTAGTTTCCTTTGAGAAGCACACCATGATAAATACTAGAACCTCCATTTGCCAGGGAGCAACAGCAACATTCCTAAGCATGCATTGTAGATGCTATGCTTACCAGAAACATGCATATGCAGTATACATTATGAAAAACATAAGTTCTAAATACATCCCAGCAAACACCACCTACAAGAGTGAGAAAAGATAAAAACAAATTAAAAAATGCACCTCTTGCATATCACTAATATGATATCAGAGTATATGGAAAATGTTGAGACCTTACTAATATTCCTGCTAAAGGTGGCAGTCGGGGGTGGGCTACAAGCATACCAGGTCATATGGAGATGTATCTAACCACATTAAGCAGCACAAATGCTGAAATCTATTTAACCTGTCCTCTCTTTTTTCACTAGAAGATAGTAATAAATGTGGGCACCTCATAGAAATCATCTACATACACACAAATAAGAACAAAACTTTAACCCTTAAAGTATCCCCATAAGTTGCAATTTGAGTACCACATATAGAGGACACACATGCGCACTCATAACATCCATGACAACAGCCCAATTCTCTGAGGTTCCATAAGGGATGAAAAAGGAACAGCAGTGGGTCACTGGTGTGTCTTTCTGAGGACAAAGATGGGGAACTGGGTTTTGTGGTAAGTCTCTAAAAAGCCGATTGGTGTTGTAAATAATGACAGAGTGGGCCAGACAGGAATACAACTACCCACCCTCTGCTCAGAGCATTTTACATGTCTGCAGTTTCTGACCACATGGAAAACAAAAGCATATGGCTGAAAACTCCACATCACTATAATAGCTGCTGCAAACTTTTGTCCATGTTCTACTTCCATTCCTTTGGGATAGGAAATGGAAATACTGAGTGACAGGCTACATGTTCCAGAATATGGGGTCAAAAGGAGTTGGTGGTAGAAAACAATAAATAAGCAAAATAGATTTTATTATTATGAGAGACTTGGGCCATCTACCAACATCTATGTGATATGTTGAGTCCCTCAACATATGCACCCATATGCAGATAGCTTAATTTCCTTTATTAGTGGTCAGCCTTGTACACTGCATGTCTGTTTGCTCTTAATATGTGCCACAAGAACACCATCTGTCCTCACTAGATCTTGCCTTTTTGGCTTTGTTACAAGCCTGTCCACAGTGGTTCTGTCAGGAAGTATCTGTGATGCATAAAAATAATCTCATAATAAAGTACTTGCATGTGCATGCAGTAGTAAATTTCAGAGCTTGCAATGTTACTATTTGGATGCATGGTGTAGATGGTAATACTGTTGTATCATTTATGCTGGGATAAATATCATGTGATTTCTAAGATACAAATGGCAACCATGAAAAAAAAAACAAGAACGTACTCTGTCAGCAGCAAGAAGAATGTGTAGCTGTCTGGGAATGTGTGCAGAATTTAATAATTCTTGGAGATAGTGTTTGTATACACATGGTACATATATACAAGGTGCAGTGTTTATATATACATACAGATATGCAAGTACACACACACACACATATACATATATATATATATATATATATATATATATATATATATATATATAAGCTTTTACCACTGTAACCATGTATTAGCTACTTTATAGATAGTTTATTACAGACATATTCATGATATATATATAACAGTATGCTTAACAAATATTAATTACTATTATTTTTTTATTCCTTCTACATGTATCTATAACTTCTTTTTTTAACATTGTATTCCTTATGTTTTTCCCCCTCCCTGTAACAGCTATTTTCCTTCGGCAGAGTGTTCTAAGGTTACTAATACCCAGGAATTAATTAAAGGGCCTAGCGTGAGTGTTACAGGCCCTGCTTCCTATGAGGAGGTAATCAGTGATATAGAGACATGTTAACAATGAGGTAAGACCTCATTATTGGCTGATTTGTATGTCTGAATCACATTTATTATTGCAAAGTGTAGATCATTGCTGATCTGCATGTTGCAGTAATAAACTGCTGCTCATGTAGACATTGGCATCTCCTCCCCACAGCCACACTCTCACACAAACACAAGCACACATTCAAACAGAAACACACAAACTGCATTCCCCCTACCTGTTCCCCTGGTATGTCTTATATCCTGTGGTCTCCACCCACTCCCTGAACACCATAATAGTTTTAGTGCCATTATGGCACACCTGTAGTTGCCTTATTGGCTAATGTGTCCACTGTCCCATCTGCCCACTGTTATAGTACATGTGCTGTTAAGGCACATTTGTACAAATCCCAGTGTCTAGTGCCCTCCCGCCATCCATGTAATGATGTATGTAATGTTATGGCACTTAATGGTAGAGCAGTCCCTGGTGTCTAGTGTTCCTTCCCCCTCATGCTGATCTTCATACTGATATACATGCCATTAAAGCATTTAATGTTAGAGCAGTCGCTGGTGTCTAGTGTTTCCCCCCATCCATGATCCCTGTACTGATACCAGTGCTGTTATGGCACTTGCATCAAAGGTATCTCTGGTGGCTTGTGTTTACACCCCACACCCCAGTCCTCGTACTGATGTTGGTTCCATTGTGGCACTTATGTTAAAGGTAGTGTTTCCCCCACACTAATTCCAGTGCTGTTAAGGCACTTCACTAACAAGTTATAACAGGTGTTTAGTGATACCCCACCCCCAATTCCCATGGTGATGTTGATGTCATTTAAGCACTTGAGTATTATGTTATCTCTGGTGTTCAGTGACTCTCCTCATGCTTGACCTCCTTAGTGATATTGGTGCCATTAATGCACTTGAAAATAATGTATCCCTGGTGCCTTGTAATTCCCCCACCCCACCCCATTGTCCCCTCAGTCATGTCAGTACCATTAAGGCACTTGATTATAATGTAGCACTGGAGTCTAGTGGCTCCCTCATCCCCGATCCTCATGCCATGAGTTGTAGGTATTTGAATACAAGCCTTTTGGCGATGTTCAATACCGTGATGTGGTAGAGACAGCCATGCTGATCTACATTGCTAAGTGATTCACTAGGTCTGTAGATGCCTTCCTGGAATCTGTTCCAGGAGAGACAGCACATGGTAGTTAACATATGCCTCTCTCCAGGCTGCCTCATTAGCATTCACTATGGCCATGGGGCCAGCCCTACATGATGCTGCACATCTTTGTGCTAGATCTTTGAGCAGCACCATGTTAGGGTGGTTACTGAACATGTACACAGAGGTGTTTATGTTGTGGTACCTTTCTGAATCCCCCTGGCAAACATCACAAAGGGGATGCTGTTTATTACCATGCATCCTGTGCCCAAAAATAAACATTTGCCAGAAATTTAATCCTACTTTTTATTTCAATAAGAAGTAAGTTATATCCAATTTTTAATGCTTATAGCTGATCAAACACCTATTTATAATCAACCAAGAAGACCAAATGCTTGTGAGGATACATCAGTCATATTTGTGAATGGTACCTGCCCCAAGTTCCCCCCACCTCAAAGTAGATACTCACTCTCTGTGAACCCTCTGGTTTTAGACTGGGATTAAAATTAAGGCACAAATGCCCACAGTCATATTTTAAGCTGCTTCTGTCATATGTATATATGGCATGCCTTCTTCTCACACCCCCTACCCCCAAAAGACGGCCATCTTCTATTTAACCTTCTGATGTCAGATTGAGACAAAACTGAAATAACAAACCAAACATATCATATTTACTGTAAGACATATATAAACAGCAGCTAATTTACTCTCTTCCAAAAGATAGCCACCTGTGTATACATCAGATGTTTGATTGTGAGGAAAATGAAAAAAAATTATTACAGTAATGTTTACAGCATCTTACTTCTACAAACAGTACAGTTCTCCTATACAAGCTGTAATGATCCTCTGTGCACCTCCATGAAGTTTTTGAGGAACATTACAGAAATAATGACCCCACTGTCGCCAGTCTAACACATGATGTAATGACCTCTGAGTTCACGAGGAATGTTAAAGAAAGAATAAAATCATCCCCAGTCACTGAGAAAAGTATAGTGACCTTCTGTATTATACATATGAGCAGGGTTGTTTTTAGACTAGGTGAGATTCAGGGCCGAGGTGATTAATAAGCCTTTATCAAAATGCACTTATACAGCCTTGGCAAGTAGGAGCCAACAGCCACCAGAAGGTCTGGGTGTTCTGTGATGCATTCCATCACCCCCCCATTTTTTTCTGAGAGATGACTGTTACACTCAGCTAGGGACAAAAGGGTCAGTTACCTTAATCCATGCAACCCCCCTCAAACAGTTGTAGCTACTTCTATGTACACTTTGATGATAAAAGATGATGCTGTGTAATATATTTCACCTTTTTTCCAAATAAGCGGTTGCTACACATTAAAATATTACATCATGTTTCACATAATCACATTAGTCCTGAAAATCCAAAATTATAAGCAAACAGCAGCAGATTGCTAGTCATTTTCCTCATATGAAAATGGCCACAGCAACTATGCTTTGTCTGTCCTTGCATAGGAGGTGTCCAGGTATGTAGATCATAATACTTCTCACAAATAAACAACAGACATATAAAGCCAGATAGTGACCCTTTTAAACTAAGCACATGATAAGAGGGTTAGTTACTTTCATTCAGCCAACCCCAACTCCCACCCTGCAGCTACAACCACAACATCTGATGGCTATGTATTATTATTTCACCTCAACAGTCCACACAAACAAGTTAACACACATTAAAGTATTCCAATTCAAGTTATTTCACATAAATCACAATGCCAGAGAAATATTGCCCAAAATTTCTGGTTGATCACTGCTAGCATGCCTGAAAAACAAAAGTAACACACCTCATCTCACCTCAACTGTCCACATAAATCACAAAGCCAGAACTACTGCCAAAAGTATCTGGTTGATCACTGTAAGCAATAATATAAAAGTAGTTATAACACTTATCTCATCACCACGGCACTCGTCTCATCTCAACTGTCCACAAAAAGCCAGAAATACTGTCAAAAAATGTATCGGGTTGAGCATTGCCAACATTATTTTAATACAGTAACACTAACTCACTGTCACTGTACCATTCCTCAAGCTATGCATGCAGAATGTCCCTGATTTTATTTCAAATATAAAAAAACAAAACATAAAAAAAACACTTTCTTCAGGTACACCACTGCACCTACATTTGAATGGGTAGAGGTCTCAACTCCCATGACCTTACAGCGTTTAATCTCAGTGAGAGTTATGTGAAGTCAAGTGTAGTACCGCCTCCTTGATCGCCTGATGTTCCACAGGCACATTTTCTTTTTTCTTTTCTTTTCTGGCACTTTATTCATTGTTCTAAAAATAAACAAACAGGGAAAGAGCAGTCTTGCAAGAATGGCAAGCAGGGTGCCCAAGACAATTGCCTAGTTTGCCTATGTGTAAGACTGCCCTGCCTGCAGAAGCCATGTTGGTACTCATTCCTGGGTTCAGAGTGGAACAGGATTTGATATTTGAGATTTTTTGACATTGTGGTCTTCAGCATTTTGATCTTTCAATATTGTGATCTCAGGATTATGATTTTCAAGATTGTGATTTTAAACCTTGTCCGGTGATGCAGTCACATCCATTTAAAATGGTTCTATTATTTCATCCATCATACTGTATGAACATTTCATACACCATTATTTCCACAACTTTCTTTCTAGATCTAATCTATCACATCTCACTTTTTACCGCTTGTGCTTCATTGTTTATACAAATGTGCATAGCTGCTTTGTTCAGTTTTGGAAGTCATAGTTAAAACTGTCCACCTAAAAAAAAAGATGAGTCAATAATTAAATAAGGCTCACATTTTTCATAACAGTCCATTCTTCCTTTTGTATGCACAGATGCATAACTATCCATCCATCCATCCTCAATCCCTTTTCCCATTTTTTGCACATGGGGTCAGGGTAACACTTCAATAGTTACAGTCATCTAAAACTAAGGTTTACACCACCGGGTAACTAGCCCTGCAGCAGTAGTTCATCTGTACTATAACACTCTCATCATTTTTTTCAGGGCTGGCCTTAGGCAAATCGGAACTGGAACCCTGGGCTGAAAGGCTACATGATAGCCCCACCCACCAACTGGCCAGCCTATCTGGGCATAGTCACACTACAAATTATCTGTTCTCCCTTGTTCCTCACAGTTTGTCTAAAGTTTCAATTTATTTTCCTGCAGTTATTTGTTTATTCAACTTATTCTATATAAGCAAGACTGCTCTCAGATAACTGTGGAGAAAACAGCTATATTAAGCCATGAGGTTCTAGATGCTATGAGTTACATTTTAAAGTTTTTAAATGACCTTTTTATTTAGTGATCCCCTGAACAAAAACCATGATCAAGAAAGGAACTTAGTCTTACACTTCAACTCTGTTTTTTCCCTGCATTCTTTCAGCACATCCTAACTGACCGAGACAACACCGTAATAACTGGACTGGAAATAATTATAGAAAGCTGTGGGTATATAGTCCACAGAAGCCGTGAGGTTTCTAGGCGCTCTAATAAAGATTTTTAGAGTTTTTTTGTACATTTTCATCCAGCAGTGGCCTGAATGAAAACCATAATTAAGAAATGAAGTTCAGTCTTGCTTTTAAATTTTGCTTTTTCCTGCATCCTTTCAATACACCCTAACTACCAAGACTGTCCTGTAGTAAGTCAATTAAGCTGGGGATTTGAGAGCTGCTTGGCACTCAGAAATGGGGTTATAGGTTTTCTGAGCTGGATTTTAAAGCTTTTTTCCAACCTTTTGAACGAATGATGGCTTGAACAAAAATCATGTGTACAGAAAATTAATTCAATTCAGGTTTTTATTTCAAAGGAGGAATGAGTTGTGGCCAACTTTTAATGTATAAAGATAACAAAAAAACAGTTCACAATATAATGAGAAGACAAATGTTTGTGAGGATACATATTGTACTTGGGAATAGTAACATGTCCCATGTGCCACCTCAAAATAGGTAGAAAATGTGTGCATCCCCCTCTGGTGTTAAATGAAGATTAAAATTAAGGTACAAATGCCTAGAGTCATATTTCAAACTGCTGTGGTCATGCTTATATAAAATATGCCTCTTCACCCATCTACCCCCCAAAAAGACAGACATCTGTGTACCCTTCTGATGACAGGCTGTGAAAAAATGAAAAAAACAGAACATAACATGTTTGCTGTCAGGCATATGTAAACAGCATGCTTATTTACTCTGTCCCACAACACAGCCACCTGTGTATGCATCGGACACTTCATTATGAGGAAAATGAAAAAAAATGATTACAATAATCTTTCAAACTTATTACTTCTAAAGACAGAACACTGCTCCTATCCAAACTATAGTGAGCATCCATGAACCTGTCTTGAGCTTTTGAAGAAAGTTAAAGAAATAATGATGACACTCTCCCCAGCCCAACACAAGATATAGTGACCTCTGAGGTCTGGGAGAAATGTGATAGAAATAATGACATCATCCCCAGCCTACCTATGGGCAGGGCAGGTTCTAGATTAGGTGGGATTCATGGCAGAAGCGATTACTAAGCCCATCCAAGAATCCACTTATACAGCCCTTTGTGTGTGTGTGTGTGTGTGTGTGTGTGTGTGTGTGTGTGTGTGTGTGTGTGTGTGTGTGTGTGTGTGTGTATGCAGGGGTTACCAGCCCCAAGAAGTTCCAAAGGTCTGAATATATCTGTGATGCATTTATCCTTTTTTTTTTTAGTGATCGCTGTTAAACTGAGCGACTGAGCGAGTGACAACAGGTTCAGTTACTTTCATCTAGGGAACCCCAGCAAACATTTATAGCCACTTCTATGTACAATTTAGACATCTAATTGTGATAAAACAGGATGATCCTGTAATGTATTTCACCTTTGTTCCAAACAGTTGCCACTGATTAAAATATTGCACATTGCTGAACATAATCACATTAGTCCTGCAGAATCAAAATACAAAGCAAACAGTAGCAGACAACTACTCATTTCATCCACAGAAGACAACAATTATAGCTACTCTTTCTGTGCATATCAAATGTCCAATTAAGTAGCCCATCTTACTTCTCACAAAATCTCACTAGTCCTGCAAAACCAAATAGTGACTGCGTAAACATAAATGGCAAAAGGGCCAACTTTCTTCCAGCCAAACTCAACCCCCATCAAGCATTTATAGCCACACTCACTAATGGCCATTGTGACAGTTCCTACTCTGGGCCAGTAATCAAGGAGCCTCAATCCTCACCACTGACATTGGTGAAGTATGGCCAGTAGGAACAAAAATGGATATACACAGTATTTTCAAATGAAGATCACTGCACCAAACACAATTTCACTTAAGAGTACACAGGGATCAAACTCCAGACCTGGGGCTGGACTCTCTCTTTCTCTCTCCAGGCCCCAAACAAGACTCCACACTGACCATTTTGAAGCTCTGTGTCCCTGCTCCAACTAGCTGACATATGCACACATAGATATTTGATTTTCATGCACATGCAAACTCACACACACACACACACACCTGGGAAAGGCTGGCACAGATTTACCAGCTGTGCCCCTCTGCCCAGACTATAGGGTAATTGCTCTGCTACCAGTCAGCTAGGCTCTTACAAGGGTACCCAATTATATCGAGTAAAATTCATATTAATATAAGTGGTAGAGTGTGATCAATGCAGCAAGGCTTTCAGGAGAGGCCAAAGTATCACTAAAATAAGCATAAGTTCTTCCAAGGTGTTAAAAGTATTGTCTAAAAGACCAGCCACATTGATAATATTAAAATAGAAAACATGAGAATACTGAATATATAGTTACAATAACCACAAGAGTTTCAGTCACAGGAGATATAAAAAATAATACAGTTGGATAGATTCACACAAATGCAGAAAAAACAATACTTAACGAATCTCATTATATTTTCTTGACTGACCAAAGAATTACTGTTCTCTAGTTAAGTTACTTAATACAGCAAGGCAAGATGATGAGTGTTGAGTTGCTTACTACAGCAAGGCAAGATGACGTGTGTGGTTGTTTGAGATATGCATGAGATCTTTCCTGTCAGGTTCCAAGAAACAAAGTGCTGCTAAGAGAGTTCCATCATATCTCTCACTAATACCTAAAGAATCATTGCAGTGTTGGTTATAGAATGACATCATGTCTGGTCACCAGACTCTGGTACAATACACACCCAGAGCTTTGCTAAGAGCTATTGCAGCATCTGAAAGCTATAAAACAATTTCAAAAACTTACACCCTTCCAGGGTAGTAATTACTTCACCCTTAGGACAATACAGTAACATTCCTACTCCTGGTTTTCCAAGACATTTTTCTCTCTGGCTGCAATCAGACCTGTAAGATAAAATCTTTAGGGCCTAAATCAACCCATTTAATTTTCAACCTATTTTTCAAAATTAGCTGGACTGAGATTAACTTATTCCATTCCAGAATTCTCTGTTAAAACATATACATTTGATCAGTTATAATAATACTAACATACATGTATATCTCTTTTCTCTCCAGCAGGACCCACTATTGATGCATTTTTAACACAAGCAACTTTACAAATGCATTTTTAATGCAAGCATCTGTACCAATCACAGTGTGATAGTCAAATTATATCAAATTCTTTACAAAACTCCAACTAGCCATGCTCCCATGTGTTACACATGCAATGCCATACTCTCCCTGGCTCAAATGGCACTGCCTCATCTCGTGACAGCCATGTAATATTATTTCACCTTCACCGCATACCTATCAACTTATAGATATTGAAAATAGGAACAAAGGCTTTTGAAAGATAAATACATTCAGCTAAAAATCTGGACATCTAATTAGCATAAAAATTGAATTCCAAGTAATATAACAGTTACTGCTTCAAGTAGTTAAGTGGGATACTACTCATAAACATGTTCAACAAAACATTGAGAACATTTATGGAAAAATATATGTACATCAAAGAGACAGTGTAAAACATGAAGACTTTTATGAGATGTATTGCAAAATTCTACCAGACAAGGTCATTTATTTTTGCTTCAGAGAAAGGAGATGGATGTTGTGTTTCCCTTTTCTTTAAATTATTGTTGCTACTAGTGTATGGATCATATAGTCCAGTTTTCTATCTACTAGTCAACTTCAAAAAGCACATGCAATGCGGGTTTCAGAAACTTATGTAAAGGGGTAAATCAAGCCTGAAAATAGGGACATAGCTTCAAAAATAGAGACATCATATGCAGTGTTAAATCTGGCCTGAATATAGGAACAGTCCTACCAAAACAGGGACAATTGAGAGGTCTGCTCCACAGTCTGCACAAACATTGTTATAAGTTAAAGTGCTCCAATTAAGTTGCTCCAGAGAAATATTGTCAAACTTATCAAGATCAATACAAGTAACTACCAAAAAACAGGTACCCGTGTCCAAATAAGCACAAAATCCAAAGAACAAGAAGTAGAAAACGGACTCAGGAAATGCTTCTCCCTTATATACTGTCCTATATGGTAGTACATGGTTATTTTTGTTTCATTAGCACCAGAGGAAGCATTTTGTGAAAGCACTTGTGTGTTTTATTGACTTTGTGTTTCATTAAATGTGGATTTTTATACTGGAACTCCGAAGCATTGCCTGAGTCCGTTTAAACTTATCAAGATGATCACTGCCAGCATTATAGTGAAAAAAAAACAATAATAACATTTATCTCACAGCATCATTCCTCTCATCAGCTATTCATACAAATCACAAAACCAGAAATATTGCCAAAAAGTACCTGGTTGATTACTACCAGTGTTATTTCACAAATAATAATAACTCTCACCATGGCATTTCCATTTCTCGATCTCTACAGCATATCCCTTATATATATATATATATATATATATATATATATATATATATATATATATATGTATATATTATGGTTTACTATCAATATCTCGAAATTAAAAAAAAAAAAAATGTTATGAAACAGTGAAGTGTTGTACCAAAACTGCACCTAAACGAATGGCCCTAATGTAAAAAAACAGCCGTTAATGCCAAAAATGTTGACAATTACATTTGATGGCATTAACAACAATGCCACCCTTACCGCAACTCCCTAATCCCTACACCTACCTTCCCATGTATACAGGGGGGCAAGCCCCC
>NC_056750.1:490337108-490464608 GCF_019279795.1 Protopterus annectens | reverse complement strand
TGTTTATTGAAATAAGCCATCTAAGCAGTATTGATTGTGAGATTATAGCATTTTCTTTGTAACACAGATCACTGTCCGATACACTGCACTTCCTCAGCTGACTCAGATTACAAAATATCCACCAGATAGTCTTTTACAGACACTTTTATCTAGTTTGTCTTTGATGAAATATTCTTTTCCTGTACTGAAGCATTCTTAGTTTGTATTCTTGTCTCATCCAGAGAAAAAACTGTTCTCAGCAGGTCGAAATGTTCTATCATAGGATAGTTTGTAACTTTTTTTCTGCTGTGTTAGACATTTCCCTTGAGCAAGTTAATTCCCTTGAATATCTGTATACATTCAACTGTTTATGATATTTCAACAAGCGTGTATTGTTAATGCCATTTGTTACAAAAAAACATTCAGAAGTATAATACTTTTTGTTTCACACAAACACATTCTGTTAATCTAATCATATTTGTTTAGTGCATATTTCTTTTCTGTACTTGCAGATGTAGTGTTCTAAAAATATAAAAATAGTTCTACCAAATTATATATATATGTTTCTATCAAATACATGTTATTGCTATGAGGGACACCAGTTTTACTTTATATAATTCTATCAAACAGCTACTTATTCCCACAATCCCTCCTCTGATCCTCCATCACCTGAACTACTAATCACAGCTCAGTTTGCCTATGCTGCAATCAGGGCTCCATTCCTCTATGCCATGGAGCTGAGCTGCCATCTTTTCATTATTAAAGGATAAAGGTAGATTTCAAAGGTAACAAGGAAGGGCAGGTAGCAGGTGTGGACAGACAAACATGGAACATATAGATAGATATCGGTGTGCATACAAAAGGTGGGGTTGGATTGTGGATTGACATATACAGAAAGATGGTAGACAACTGGTGATGGAAAAGGGTGGACAACAAACAGGGTACAGGAAAATGCAAAGACAGAGAAGGGAGTGGCAAGTCCAGGATGGGGTTAGGCTTCTGGTATGAATGACTGCCAGATCTGTCCAGAAGGCAACATATCTAAAGATCACACATCTTGGTGACCAATGTCATGGTCCAGTTGCTTCTCTGGACAACTGATGGGTGGGGCCTACAAGTGCAGTAATTTTCCAAGTTACACCTGAAGGCACTGCTTATTTCCAATGAAGGCATTCACCTCTCTTCACAACTCTGAAGTCACCAACCTCTGCTTCTGCTCTTAGGATGCTACAACTGACACTTTGACTACCATCAGCAGAGGAGCCTTCAGCTTCCCCCAAGAGGTAGGAAAAAAGAAGGCACTGTGGACTCCTAGGTTGCCTTCAGCAGAGAAGTTATTGCCCCCTACTGAGAGACAGACACTGAAGGGTCGGGTGATCCAGCATCAGTTGGAGTGGCTGATGGTAAGTGAAGTGAATGTGGCCATACCTACTCCCCAGCTTCTTCTGGATCTGCATAAGGGAGATGCAATGGGATGAAAATGATGAGACACACACTTATGACATGAACATGATTGCAGTTATTCAGTGTAATGTGAGGAAACACATACACACCTCACTGTCTGGAGAAATGATCCAACCATGCTGAAGTGAAGTTCTTCAACAAATGGAAATCAAAGTACTTTCAAGCATAGTGTTTCAATAGTTAAGACAATAGGACACGACTGGATAAAAAAATACTTGCAGTACTTCTCCGGCTGCATCTGTTGGACCTCTGTTTCCCATTGGTGGACAAGATCAGGTAGGAACTGATTCAGGCCACTAGAGTAATGCATGCATTGATCCTCTGCATGGACGATGCATATGGTATAGGACAGCACCCATCTTATGCCAAACTAGGCTATGACCTTTTTAAAAATTCCCCAGCAGGCACTCCTTGAAATTCTGCCCTCTCTGGTACAGCTTCCAAGAGCCTTGTTGTTCAGCAGGAATAAAGCAGCCAGGATCACTCTTGTTTGTTCACTTTAGGAACATTATATTAGAACAATGCATATGTATGCCTGTTTTCACATCACTTTTTCAGCAATGTAGCACTGTCCAACATGCCTCATGCTAAGCAGTACATACACAGCTTATATTGCTGAGTGTGTTTACTGCAGTGTACACAGGAAATGATTCATAGACAATGGCAATATATATCCTGATTTGTATACTTACATTAGCTTGAGGAAAAAAAATGATGCTGTCATCTTATGCAAGACCTTGGCGAAAAATATGAACAGAATTTATTGCACTTGCTGTAAAAGTGCTATGTTCCTGAATCATTAGAGAATGAAGGAAGGATAACTGAAACAATAATATACTGTTGCAGTGGCAGTGGTGCCTATCAGGGAGATGGAGGTTTATTGCACTGCTGTTTCTGCAACTGACACATATGCAAGGGTCAGTCACATGTAGTTTTTTATTTCAGATATGGCACAGTGCTGGATCTGCAGAACCCATGCCAAGGAGTGCCAATGCAAAGACACCCAGGTTTCCTAACATATCATATGCAAGGTTACAATACAGCATACTTAGTATGCGTGGGGGAAGCATCATCCCCATAGGAAACTCCACTGCATATGGGGTGGAGGATTGTCATGGACTACATACATATATGGTTATGGTGCCATATACTTGGAGAGGCCTTGCAAATTGGTAACCGCATATGATATCCAAGTAGGGGAAACCATGATTAGTAGGGGAAACCATGATTAGTAATACAGTATTTATTTATTTATTTAGTTATTTGACATTTGTTTACCGGGATAGTCCGTCTGGGTTGCATAACCCGTTTTTTAGTGGAGGCCCAAAAGCTCCACATTTATTACTTGGTTACACATTTATCCAATTGAATTACTTCTATGAGACTACTCAATTACAAATTTATGCCATACTAATCATATTAAAATACATCATATTAATATATTTAGAGTTTAACATACATTCACAAGTAGAAGATTGACTTCGTAGAGGTAAGATTTTTATGACACAGATTGGAATCAGTCAGTCAGTATGTTTAGACCTTGGTAAGTGTAGGTAGAATGGCAGGGACAAGAAGTTACATAATTGCTAGGAGATGGCTTTGATTCCAAAACTATTACTGAGGTTATTAGTAGATTTGTTTTGGAGGAGGGAGGTTAGTGTACTATGGGGAGGTAGAATAGAGGGCTAGAGGGAGGATTAGCCTGGAGTTAGGCATGTGCATAGCAACAATGTGTTTAAGTGTTCTTTTAAGGAAGCTTTAAAGTAAGATAGGCTAGGAGTTAGCCTAATGTTTGGTGGGAGGGAGTTCCAGAATTTTGAGACCGCTTATAAGTTTAGAGATTTTCCTGGGTTTTTGGAAGGTCTGTAGGTTTTTGTCATCAGATCTGAGTGGTCTGCTAGGTTTGTATTGTTTGATTAGGTTTGCAAGGGCAGGACAGGCAGTGGGTTTATAGATTAGGTTATGTATTGTAATTAGGTGTGTATATGTTAGTTGATTTGATAGTTCCAGTCAGTTGAGTTCTTATAGTGGTATACAGTGATTTGTTTGGTAGTTGGTAGTTGGAGTTTGTTGCAAACTTTGCTACTTTATTGCAACATTGTTCCATTTTAGTGTTGGAGTTTTGCAGATTAGTTAGCATATGGGAACCGTAGAATAGAGAGGGGAGCAGGAAGGTTTTGCCAGTGTGGTCTTGGTTGTATTGGTAAGAAGTCCTAATTTTTGTGTGTCTTCTTTATACTTTTTTGGAAATGAAAGTTGAGTTTGGTATTGATAATAACACCTAGCAGTTTAGTTTCTTGAATATTTTCTATGATAGTTTTGTCAGCTGCAAGGATGCTAAGTTGGTCTGGTCTGGGGGTGGTATTTTTGGGGTGAAAGACTATAAGTTTGGGTGTTTTGGGATTTAGGGAAAGCTGGGCTTTTGTGAGCCAGGATTCAGTTGCTGTGAAAGATTGTTTGGTTTTGTTTTGTAGTTCAGGGGGATTACGAGATGTGCGGAATTAGGATAAGTCATCTGCATATTGAAGTATTGTTTTTGGGGAAGAGGTGGTGTGCAAATTATTGGTGAATATGCTGAACAGTAGGGGACCTAGGATGGAGCCTTGGGGAACTCCTTTAGGGTTAAGTAGGAAGGGGAAGAGTTGGTTAGACCATTTTACTGCTTGCTTCTGATTGTGTAGATAGCTCTTGAATCACTGAAGTGTGGTAGTGGAGCATCCCAGACTGGATAGTGTTTCAAAAAGTAAAGGGTGTGAAACTGTGTCGAAAGCTTTTGAGAGGTCCAGGAATACTGGGATACAAGGTATCCTTTATCCCTGGCCCTTTTAATAGTGTCTGTAAAGGATAAAGGTACAGTGGATGTGCTATAGTTTGGCCGGAACCCATGCTATGCTGAGTTTGAGTGAGCAGGTTGTTTTTTAGTAGGTACTTTACTAATTGTTGGTGGATACGTCTTTCCATTATTTTAGATAGAGGGGATAGTATTGATATTGGGTGAAAATGGGATACATCAGTGGAGTGTCCATCTTTATGTATTAGTGTTACATGTGACTGCTTACATGTTGTAGGGACTATGACTTCGGAGAACAATCTGTTTATAAGGATGCTGATGGGGTATGCGGCGAGGTTTAGGTATTGGGGTGGGAGGATGTCTGCTGATGTAGATCAGGGTTTTAGCTTGAGCAGTAGCTTTTTTATTTTTGAGGTGGGTATGGGTTGGAAGAAAAAAGGGATAATGGGGTTATTTGTGTAATTGTGGGCTTGATCTATTTTGGATGGTGCAGAATTATTGTAGCTAGTGTACTAATTTAGGTGGGGTTGGTTTGTGTTCTAGCTGAAGGTTACAATAGTAGGATTTTTTACATTTTTTGATTAGTTTGGTTACTCAGTTACATAGTGTTTTAAAGGTTTGGAGATTTTGTTGGGTTCTATTAAGTTTCCATTTATTTCATGAGGTTGAAACATTCCGAGGTTATCCATGGGTGTTTGGTTTTCTTTGCTCTTTTTGTTTGTAAAGGGACAAGACTATCAAATATTTTCCGGAATGTAATATTGTACAGCATCACTGAGAAGTATAAATTTGAGGGGGTGTCCAGTTTATATTTTGTAGTAAGTTTTTAAATATTTGTTGGTTAAGTTTAGTTGTATTCCTAATTGATTTTAGACAATGTTTTTTGGGAGGTTGGTGTTAGCCCTGATGGCAAAGGCTGGAAGATGGTCTCTTAGTGAGTCAGAGAGTGTGCCTGAGGAGGAGAAGTAAGTTGGGTGAGATAAAAGGATCCAGTCTAAGGTGGAGTGGCTAGTAAAGTCTTTATTGAATCTTGTTGGGTTTGTAATTATTTGTTTGAAACCATACAGAGTGATACTTGTGACGGGAGAGTTTGTATTGATGGATTGCCAGTTTATGTTCATGTCAACCAGGATGACTGTTTCTCCCTTAATGTTTTCAAGTCCAGGACAGTGTATCTTCCAAGGCTGGTACATTGTTTCTAGTTGGAATGTAGACTATGATGATACAGATTTTTTGTGTTGTTACGGGTTAGCTTGGTTATTAGCATTTCAGCATTTGGAATGTGGGTATAGTGTTTGGGTAGGGAGTCATGTTGAGTGTGGAGGGGTGTAGGAGAGCACCCCGACCCTGTTTTTGGTCTGTGCAGTTTGTATATGATGAAGCTGGAGGTATAATTTTGGTATCTTTTATGTTGGGGTATAGCCAGGTTTTGGTTAGGGCTAATATGCCTGGTTTATTTTGTTCAATCCATGCATGCAGGGATGTTAACTTATTGCATATACTTCCTAGGTTGATAGTAATTGGGTTTAAGCTTTTGGGGTATGATTGTGTGCTTGGTCCAGGGTTAGGGTATATGTCGCCACTCTGTAGTAATTTCAATATTAGTTAAATGTATAGTGGGCTCTTTTTAGTTTTGAGGTTTGAATTTAGGGCAATAAAATTTGGGTTTGATGATTTCAGTGGCTTTGACTTTGGTGTTGGAGTTGTAAGGGAGGGGATAATGAGATAGGTGAGGGGAGATATTGGAGTAGTGGGTTTGTTTTTGGGGTAGGGTGGTAGAAGAGGTTGTTGTAGTGTAGCAGGTTGTAGCTGTTTTATTTCTGAGTGTTGTGGCTAAGCTTAGGTATAGTAGTAATGCGATTAGAGTTGAGGATGAGAGCAACATATTTTGTGAGTTGCAGAACATTATAATGTGTAGGAGAGAGAACTGAAATTTGATAAGTTTGATGTGGTAATTTAGTCTATGTAAAGTAAAGGGGTAATGTATGGTTTACAGAATGCTGTCTATGAGTGGGTTGGAGATTGCACAATTCTGGATTGGTGCTGTTAGTTTGGGGGGAAGTAGTATGATTACTTGTACTTTGATTGTGGGTGGGATTGTGTTGGAGAGTGTACAATTTTGAATTGTTCCTGTTTATTTGGTGGGAAGTAGTATGATTGGTTGAAATTCAATTGTGGGTGAGGTCTCTAGGACTATACATTTAAGATTATGGGGGGGTGGGTGAGAATGGGGGTAGGGAATGGGAGTGAAGTGAGGGCGAATGGAGCTGGCTGGACCAGTTAGTTCACTTTAGACTACCAAAAATAAATCAGGAAAGGTAAGTGATGGTAACTGAAAGAAGGGTACAGAGCATCAGAAAGATTAAACAGTGTAAGAGTGGAATTTCCAAAGAAATGAATTTCCAAGAAATGAATAGAACAAGTCCTAACAACCACAGTGCCAGATAATAGAGCTCCTGTAGTGTTCATAGCAGCTGGAAAGCCTACAACAAATCCAGAAGAGCAACTATGCTTTAGTGTAGAATAAGAGTAAGGCACTAAGAAAAAAAAGTGAAAGGAGGCTATGGGAATTCCAGGGATAAGACGAAGAACAACATGCATGTAAAAATGAGATGGGGGGGAGGAGATTGAGGTGCAATATGGCTCAGTGGTGTGAAGGTATTCTTTATAAAAATGGGTAAAATGCAAGCATATATTTAGAAGAAAAGACATACAAGAAAAAATAAGCAGCTGGCTGTGGTAGGAAGGTAATGACCATTTAAGGGAGGATTATCAAGTTTCCAGCTGGTCGGGACCATGCTTCATGTTCTGTTTTGCTGGTTATGGCTTGTAACAAGAAAAAAAAAAAGGAAGCAGCTGGCTGTGGTAGGAAAGTAATGACCGTTTCAGGGAGGATTGTCAATTTTCCAGTTGGTCAGGAGCATGCTTCACATTCTGCTTTGCTGGTTACGGCTTGTAACAAACAACATGCATTGCAGTGGTATGGCCACCAGGGGAAGCAATGCATAGAGATGTTCACAAGTAAGGAGAAGGATGTGCACTTGCAGGCCCTATGAATGTATGGCAAGCAGAGATGCAGGATGTGAATGCCAATGGCAGCCTTAATAGATCCTTGCAAAAGATACAAAGATGGATGTAGATGTTATAGTCCCACATAGCAAAAGCCTTGGGACATCACTTCAGACATGATCACCACAGGTTGAGGCCCGCCAAATACTGAAGTAACTAATGGAGGTGGAGGAGTTTTTGGCATTACTCAGAGGGCAGGAGGATTGGCTGCTCATACTAGGTGGTGTTTGGATGTGGGTACAGGCCTGGCACTTATTACCCATGTGTTACTATGAGAAGCTCAAGGGTATGACACATACATGTGCATAAAGTAAAGAGTATATGACCATTGGCTACTGGCACACATGGTCTATAAGGACACTTGGGTCTGCAACTATAAAATCCTGCCCAGCAAAGTACATGTTCCAAACTATTATATACAACTGATGTTCATCATATTTCACTGTTGTAGTAATAACTGTATGGGTAATTATTGCTGTGGTAGCACTTGGCTGGCCTGAGTACCAGAAATGTAATCCCCTCCTCCTGGGTTGGTGAACACCCTGCACTTAATGTCAGGATGTCTGTGTTTAATGGTCACTGGCCAGTGCTATCTTACAGCTCTTTCTTGCTGTTGGAGCCCAAAGCATCCAATTCGTAGACTGTGTCAATCAGTCCAAAAGTAGAGTGCATAGTAAAGCTAGTTGCCCAGTTGTGAAAACTTTTTTTTCCCCCTACATTGTCTGTTCTGTTAGATGAGTCCTAGGATGAATACTTGCCTCAACTGTGGAAAACAGATTCCACATCAGGACTTCCATTCTCTTTGTGTTTTCTGCTTGGGCCTGGAGCATGACATTCATATATGTCCCGACTATGCTCACTTTAGCAAGTGCACTATCTGTTGTAGAGCCAGATCCTTTGCACAGTACTTAGAAAAGTAAAAGGGCATCAGGGATCTGCATGCACTATGGCGTCTGCTAACTTATCTGCTCTCAACCCCTCTCACGAACACTGAGAGAAGCATCACAAACTTTTAAGGGTGGCAGATGATGCAGCTTCACCATTAACCAATCCACACAGGCTTGTGATAGTCAAAAGACAGGAGACACCTTTGCAGGTTCTTCCATCGACTGAGGGAGTGTTTGAAACTGCTATTGTACTCTAAAGTCTGACATGCCTCATGACTACTCCAAATCCAAACCAGTTAGAAGGACTAGGGTTATCAGGTGAATGTGAGGTTTCTGTGCAGGCCACAACTTACAACTCCTGTGCTAGGTATTCAGATATGGAGGGCAGAATCCCTAAATCTTCCAAGGGGATGTCAGTTGACTGTGTGAAGGCCACAGCCTCCTGTCCATGACCTGGTCCCTGTACTTCCATTGCCACACCCAGGACCAAAGCTGAAAGAATTCTTCTTGGCTTGCCTCAGCCTAGGCCTTCTGGCTGTCATCCCCCACAGGCCTACAAGCAGGATCCATTAGGACTGGCTTAGGATTTGCTTCAAAATGTAGCTTCCAGACATCATCCTTGAGCCAAGGATAGAAGGAACTTGGAGCCCCATTCTATAGAATCTATTCCTGGGAAAAGAAAGAGGGATCCTCCTGCCAGGAATCCCAGATTCTTATGATTCAGACGAGTATGAGTTGACTTATGTAGGCCAGTTATTTATGGGTTCATATTCTGATTCTGACTCTGAGGACTTAATCTTTGCCAAAATGTTCCATAAAATAAGGGATTATATTCCACTGGGAAGCTCAGGGTTATCCTCAGTCTAAGAAGAGGTTTAGAAAATTTTTGAAGCTCCTTGAACATAAACTTTGGAAATTTCCACAGTTCTAAAAGTAGAGGATGATGTTATTTTGTACTTATCCCTGCAGCCTGACTCCCAACTACCTACTCCAGACTATGTTATAGGCTTCTTGACTCCCACAAACATCTTTTAGGAATCCTACTGCTGATCCTGAAGTGGTGACTCAGGACCCTACAAAATGATAAGAAAAGGACCCTTGGCCGGTTTGGCAAAAAAAAAAAAAAAAAAAACTTACTTCTACCACCCTGACTATGACAGTTCTCAACTGCCCATTTCTTATGTTTGAGTAGCAGGACACTCCGCTGGACCATTCAAAAGAAAACCCGGAGGGACAGAAGATAGAGCTGTCTCTAAAGAATTACTGGATATCTGCAACTCTGCCTCTCCAGTTGCAAAGAATTCTTTGCATTGTGGTTTTGATGTTTTGGAAGCATCAAGCAGGGTGGCTGCCTCAGAGTCTGTTATTCACAGGCATGCCTGGTTAAGGTCATGTTAGGTTTGAGATTCTGGATGCTCCTCTAGACAAACCCTGCTTATTTGGACCCAATGCTGATGATATCTTCAAACATCTGGAGAGGAAGGCTATGCATACTGTTAAGGACTTTCTGCAGGTTCAGACACCCAAGTTCAACAGAACCTATCCCAATAAGCCCTGGTCCTTTCTTCCCACTCAGCACATACAAAGAGAGAAAAGGAACAGAAGGGACAGAACACTGAGGCAACATAAAAGATGGCAATCACAACTTAATTCCAAGGCTAGTGGACCCCAACCATAGGAGCTCAGCAGGGAACAACCATGACTTGACCAATTCCTCCTATTCTCTCTCTCCCTCAAGTCCAGCCATCCCCATTCAATTTCTTCCGTACTTCTCTCTGCATTCAAAGCTAGGGGGAAGGCTTCCTTTCTCTCTCTCACCATGAATAGTATAATATAACCCAAGTCAAATGGGTGGTAAGCATTATCAAAAGAGCTGACTGACTGTTCATTCACCTCTCTTCCAAAGTGTGCAGGCATTCCATATATCCCACCAAATCAAGTACAATAAACTCTGACTCAAGTGGGTCTGCTTCTACAGCAAGGCTCCACAGAAAAGGTTTCCCCCCAAGAAAGTGGAAATTAATATTATTCTAGAGTCTTCCTTGATCCAATAACTAAGAGAACTTGGAGACCCATCATAGACCTTTCAAGATTAAAAGGATTTCTTCTGTTACCCAAGTTTAAAAGGCTCCTGCCTAAGCTTTCACCCTCGTGACTACATGGTCACGTTGGATCTAAAAGATGCTTACTTTCATATTCACATTGCAAAGTCCAACAGAAAGCATTGCTATTTTACAGCAGGTGGAAATCATTATCAATTCTCTGCTCTGTCCTTTGGCTTATCTTCTGCACCTAGAGTATTTACCAAGTGCCTGGCTCCAGTAGTACCCCACTGTAGGACAAAGGGCATTTAGATCTACCCTAATGTAGATAACTACCTGATCCAAGAGGATTCTGTGGAGGAGCTTCTTTCTACCCTACTCATAACTTGTGCATTCTCTCCAGCCTAGGATTCGCCTTAAATCCAACCTCTTGCTATCTCAAAAGATTATCTTTCTCGGGGCCTTACTGGACACAGATCTTCAAAGGGCTTTCCACCTTGGGGAAAACATCACATTCCTGACAAAATACTTCCAATCTCTTCTTTCCCTCTCAGTAATTCCAGCATGGGAGGTCCACAGAATTTTAGGGTATATGACCTCATGTATCCTAATTATCACTCTAGCTAGACTACACATGAAGAAGATCCAATGGTATCTCAAGAATATATGGAATTAAAACAGCTACTCTATCATCCAAAAAATCCCACTCCTTTCCTGTTTAACAAGAGAACTCCAGTAGTGGAGCTGTGATTGCAAGTTAAACTTAGGGGAGTCATTCAGGACTCCACATCCAAACCAGACCTTAACCAAAGATACCAGATTTCAACAGCCTCCATGCTCACGCAAAATGGGGAAAAAGCTTTCAAAAACACATACATCTAAAGGAAATGATGGCTGTTCTCAAGGCCATCCTAGCTTTCAAGTACCTATGGAAACCAGGGACTTTACTGATGAAAACAGACTGCACCACAGTGATATGAGGTACTCACTCCTATCCTCTGTGTCACCTAGCTATATCTCTGTGAGACACAGTTCAAGCCTCAGGCCTAGACAGTCTGGACCACTACTTGCCAGGAGAAAACAAGTCACTGGCAGATAAGTCAGAAGTGCCCCCCCCCCATGACTGTACCTTATGCAAAGACATGTTCAGTCTCATTTGCCTATCTTGGGGTATGCCAGAAATAGACATTTTTGCTTTAGACCAAAACAATCGGATGAAATAATTCTGTTCAATGGCCAAACATCCCAAGGCCTGGAGGATGGCTGCCTTCTCCTTTCCATGGACATGTTTGCTTCTTTATACATTCCTTCCCAGACCTCTCATCTCCAGGGTAATGCTGAAAATCAGGGAGGAAGGGCTGAAAGCATTAAAGATAGCATCTTTTTAGCCAAGGCAACATTGATTTCCTCTCCTGCATAGTCTGAGCAGGGAAAAACCATGGTTGCTTGTGCAATAGGTGGACCTGTTGACTCAGAACAGGGTTCTGTTATACACCCCAATCTCACACCTTGAGGTTGACTGCTTGGTTAGTATACTAAAAGCTCCATAGGGTCTCTATTTTGACAAGGACATGCTAGATATTTTAAAGGAAGCCAAAAAACCAGGCACTAAAAAGTCTTAAATTTCATAACAGAGAAGGTTTTCAATTTGGTGTTAGCAACAAAGTATCATCCAAAGGTCAGTATAGATCAACCACGTTCTCCCATATCTTACACACTTATTCAAGTCTAGTTTGTCATTCTCCATTCCATTCAGCCATCTCCAACTGCCTTCCTATGCAGCCTCCTCTTTTCTCATGCCCTCTTATAGGTTCATAGGTAGGTACTAGGCTATCTGCCCGAGGGCATTTATAAGCCTAGCCAGAGTGTGTCAGCTTTTGCCGCCCCATTGATTAATTAACTGAGCCTCTGTCAAGAAGAACCAATGAAGTGATCCCAGGGGTGTATTTTCTGTTACCCATCCATTCGTCAAGGTTTCTCTTGAAGAGTGTTAGTAAGGGGCTCTGCCTAATGTAGTTAGGAATTTTGTTCCAAAGCATGGGGAGTCTCTGTGACAGGAATCTATCCCTCCAGCATATTCTATTTATTGTTGTGGTGAGGTTTAGCTCACTAGAGTGAGTGGCTCACAGTGACTTGGATTTCTTTAGGTGGAGCATGTCTATCGATTCTGAGTTGGACATGGCTTTATAAATCAGGCAGAGATCACCTCTGAGTAAGCGATATGCCACCGAGTACAGCCGGAGTTTTTCCAGTCGGGCTGCATAGGACATATGTTTGAGGCTAGTAATCCTCTTGGTGAGGTACTTTTGTGGTCTTTCCAGCTGTTGGAAGTGTCTTGTGAGGTACATCTCAAAGGGGGCATTGTACTCTATGATGGGTCTGATGATTGACAAGTAGAGGGGCACTATAACCTCTTTATTTCTAGATGCAAACCCTTTAGTAATTAGATGAGCTACACAGAAGGATTTCCTAACTACTTTGGCAATATGATTGTCAAAGGAGAGATTACTATATACCTGGGTCCCCAGATCTCTTATTACCTTTTCTGTATTAAGGGGGCTGCCACCTATGTGGTAATTCATGAGTGTTTTGTTTTTCCCAAACGGGATGACTATGCATTTTTTGGCATTTAGCTTGAGACCATGACCAGGTGTCTGTCTCAGTAAGGCCCTTTTGGAGAATGTCCGTGTCAGCCGGAGAGTCAATTATGGCTCCCAGTTTGCAGTCATCTGTGAACTTGGTTAGCCATAGTCCTCCTGTGTTTGCCTGTACTTCTGAGAAGTATATGCCGAACAGTAGGGGTCCCAGCCTTGTGGGACACCACTTGTGACTGGTTTAGAGTTGGACCTGGAGCCCGCTATTCTTACCATGTGAGTTCTGTCTGTAAGCCAGCTGGCAACCCATCTCGTGACATAGGGGTTTATGTTCAGGCTGGTGAGTTTTTATATAATTCCCGAGTGGGGAATGGTGTCAAAAGCCTTGGCGAGGTTAAGGTAGGCTGTGTGAACCACCTTCCCCTCATCTATGGACTTGGTGACTGTCTCGAAGAAGTCAACCAGGTTTAGTAGGCATGATCTGCCCTTAACAAAGCCGAACTGAGTTCCATGATGATGCGCTCCATAGCCTTGCAGACCAGGCTAGTCAGGCTTATGGGGCGATAGTTACCAGGGTCAGTTGTGGCCCTTCCTTTGTGGAGTAGAATAACCGTTGCCGTGCGCCATTCTATGGGCACATAGCCTGTGGAGAGGCTGAGGTTGAACAGTGTGTTTAGGTGGGGGGTTAGTTCGTTCTGTAGTTCATGCAAGATGCAGCCTGGGACACCATCTGGCCCCATTGATGCTGTGCTTTTGGCTTTTGAAAGGGCTGTTTTCACCTGTACATCTGTGATTTCTTGGACACTACATTTTTCTGGTATTGTTGTGGGCCCTTTTGGGGGTGAGGGGGGGTGAAGGAGTGGGGAATGGTGTCAAAAGCCTTGGCGAGGTCAAGGTAGGCTGTGTGAACCACCTTCCCCTCATCTATGGCCTTGGTGACTGTCTCAAAGAAGTCAACCAGGTTTAGTAGGCATGATCTGCACTTAACAAAGCCAAACTGGGTTGGGTCAAGTGTTTAGAGGTTCCCAATGTCTTTGTTAATGAGTTCCATGATGATGCGCTCTATAGCCTTGTAGACCAGGCTAGTCAGGCTTATGGGGCGATAGTTACCAGGGTCAGTTGTGGCCCCTCCTTTGTGGAGTGGAATAACAGTTGCTGTGCGCCATTCTATGGGCACATAGCCTGTGGAGAGGCTGAGGTTGAACAGTGTGTTTAGGTGGGGGGTTAGTTCGTGCAAGATGCACCCTGGGACACCATCTGGCCCCATTGATGCTGTGCTTTTGGCTTTTGAAAGGGCTGTTTTCACCTGTGCGTCTGTGATTTCTTGGACACTACACTTTTCCAGTATTGTTGTGGGCCCTTTTGGGGGGGGGGGGTGAAGTTTGCACTGAATCTATCTGCCAGGATGTTGGCAATATCAGTAGGTTCAGTATACTTTGTGCTATTTTGCACTAGCTCAGAGCATATCCGTGAGTTGCCACTTAGATTCTTGACATAACTAAAGAAGGCTTTGTGGTTATCTTTCAAGTCCTTGGCTATTTTTCTTTCGAAGTTAGCCTTGGATGATTTTATGAGGGACCTTAGTTTCTTACTGATACTGATCAGGGATGTCTTTCCTTCTTGAGATTTGCTTTTTTTCTGAACTAGTTTCCTCCTTCTATTGTATAGCCTGTTTATGGCAGGGGTCCACCAGACTGGTTTCCTTCTCTTAGAGGAGTGAGTCTTGATTTTGCTAGGGATAGCATGATCCATGCATCCTTGTAGGTGCTTGTAGAGTGCATTTGTAAAGGTTCCTGCATCTTGGACACTGTTATCCTTTAGCGTGGGGGCTGTGAAACTTACCACATCTGTCTTAAGTAAGGTGAAGTTTGCTATAGAAAAGTTTTTTTACTGTGGTTTCCTTGGTTGGGAGTGGTGGTGTGGTGTGGACATCCAGAGTGATTAGTTTATGGTCTGATCTAACCAGTGACGGGTTGAACTCCGGTGTGGAACACCTGTCACCATGTTGGTGATGACCAGGTCCAATATATTTTCACCTCTGGTAGGGGAGTTTACCAGCTGATCCAGGGCATTTGAGTTGATAAATTCCAGGAAGCGCTGGACCTGGGAGTTTGTACTTGAGTAGTTTTCTCAGTTAATGGTAGGGTAATTGAAATCGCCCAATATCAGGGTGTTTGGTAGGACCTTCATGTTTTCCAGTCTCTCCAGAAAGGCAGAGTGGTGGTCCTAGGTCATGGAGGGTGATCTGTAGCAGGCCGCAATTTGCATTGCAGATTTGCCTGATGTTAGTTGCACATGGATGATCTCAGAGGTATCATGCTGCGCCACTAACCTGGAGGTGTAGGTATCCTTGATGAATATGGATACACCCCCTCCTTTTGTGTTTCGGTCCATGTTCTGTGGCCGAAATGTGTGGTATGAGTTGTAGCCCAGTAGTGCTGGGGTGCTCTGTGGAGCCTTGAACCAGGTTTCAGTTACTGCACAGATGTCGACGTTCTCCATACTGAGGAGTGCTTCAAGTGTGTGCATTTTGAGATTTAAACTCCTGGCGTTGAGTAGCATAACCCTAATTTTTTTATTTGTGCTGTTTACAGAGGTGGGTTTGACTTTTGAGCCTTGCCTAAAAAAGGCACTATAGGGGCAGCAAGAGCCTTGGCCAGTATACGAAAGCCTAGGGGTGACAGGTGCAAGCCATCTCTTGCGAAGCAATGAGGCTTGTCGAGCATGTCATCCCAGGCTGACAGACACTGGATCCCCTTTGAATGACACCAGAAGCTTAGCCAATTGTTGGAACTGATCATTTTTTCTTTATACTGCGGTATCATTCTTGGTGAGGGCAGGATGCTACTCAGGGTCAGTGTCATACCCACCTGGGCTACATGATAAGAGAGCTGTTCCATGTCTTTTTTCATGTAGTACGTCTCAAGTCATTCACACCAACATGAACAATGACAGAGTCATATTTGTACTTGTTCTGGAGTGACCTGAGTGCTTGTGTTATGTGGCAGATTCTGGCTCCCGACAGGCAGCTAACAGTAACCTTCTCCTTGTCCAGCCTAGTGAGTGGGACATCAATGTGCCTGACTATAGAGTTGCCTATTACTAGTGTGTTAGATATGTTATTTCGGCTTAAGGGCTGTGATTGTGTGGCGCACTAATTTTGTGTTTTATGTGTTGTCTGGTTTGTGACGGGAGGTGCAGGTTTTTTGGGTGTCTGCTTTGGAGGTCTCTGATGCTTTTCAAGGTTTTTATTTAGAGCCTCTGAGTATGATTTTGTGTATTTATGTGTATTTCTTTACCAGTGCTGGTTTAGTATGTCTATGTGAGGCTGGAGGTGTGGTGCAATTGTTAACCTTCTCCTCATGGCTGCCTGTTCCAGTCTTGGGTGGAGAGAGAGCTTAGCCTCCAATTTAGCTATATAGTTGCATTTCTCGCATATGTTAATGTTTTGTGGTAGGAAGAGAGGGTTGTCTGTGTACATGAGGCAGTTGTAACATTGCTTCAGGATACCCAGGTTCACCAGCTGGACTGAAGAGTATACCTAAAATTGTCCTTTGGTCATGCCTGAATAGTAGGGTGAGCTGCTTAGTGCTTGGCTGGTGAGGGGTGAATAATGAGCCTCGCCCTGCTGGGCAAATAAGGGTCGCGGTATATTAGTGCTTGCTATTAGGTCTGAGCAAGTGCTGGACTGTAGGATGCTTTTTAAGTGCTTAGGTTGAGAGTTAGACTACTTTCAAGGGAAAAACTGATGAGGAGACTTGGTGGAGCCGGGAATAATTTAGCCCTAGCTAACTGGCGCTGCCAGGACGTGCAAAACCATGCAAACATGGTTTTTACAGCAGGGAAATGAAAGAGATAGAAATTAGACCAAAATGGCCTATAAACTACTAACTTCTGGGCTGGAACCACTCCTCCAGGGACAGATGGCTGCTCAAAGCTCCCTCTCTCACAGGTGAACAGAGAAACCTCCTTCTATCCAAGTAAGGTATGGGCAACTCAGAAACTTGTAACACAGCCCTGAATTCAGCACTAGCCTGAAAACTGGACTATACTAGCTTAGAAAGGTGGGAAACAAGGAAAACAACTTTTTTTGAAAAGATAAGGCAAAAACAGTAAAAAATACACTTAAAACAGCTTTAAACAACTACAAACAGTAAACAATACACTTAAACAGCTTTAGATGACTACAAGCAATCAGAAAAGGCTTTTAAACAAACTACCCAATTAACCAGTAAAAAAAAATCTCAAAACTGAGCCCTGTTCCTGTAGTCTTCAATCAGACAAGTTCTAACTGCACCCTCCTGCCACTGAGGTGCAGGGGAACCTTCTCCAAAAAAGAAGGCCTGGATTAGTGCTCAAGTTATACAAACAAAGCTAGATTCAGCAGGCCTGAATCTAGTTTATGCAACAGCAAACAAGGCACACCAATTTCAGTAAGAAACAGTTCAAATATGCAGTCACTGTAAACCTCTAACCAGAAATTCCCAGCTCAGAAGGGCAGAGTCCAGCCTCTCCTCCCACAAGAGTGCAGGCCACAAACCTTCTTAATGTAAAATGACTGGCCTGAAGCCCAAGTACTTCAACCAGAACTAATACACTTTTAGAATAACAGACAGTGAGCCTTCAATCAGCAGTTTCCAACTTAGAAGGATGTAAGCTACCTGTCCTGCCACAACAGTGCAGACCACAAACCTTCTTAATGTAAAACAACTGGCCTGAAGCCCAAGTACTTAAACCAAAAGGCTTAGAATGATAGCTACACTTTAATCAGGTTACTACTAAGCAGTAATAAATACAATTGAATACTTTTATGATATAGTTACTTGAATGTATTCTGCACCTGAGGTCTTCCTGAAGATATTCATCTCCTCCTTGGGACAAAAATCTCACAATACCACCCTTTTAGCCTATAGCTAAAGCTGACACAAGATTTCTTTCTTGGAAAACAGTCATTCTTGTGGCTATTAACTCAGCTAAATGGGTCTCAGAATTGCATGTTCTCATGTGCATTGAACTCTTCCTTAATTTTCACTAGGACAAAGTGATTCTCAGGACTAATCTCTCTTTCATGCCTACAATTATGTCAGAACTTTCTTTGACTCATTTCAGACATCTCCCTGCCTTCTTTCCTCGCCCTCGAAATCCGATGGAGGGGGTATCCTACATTCACTTGATGTTCACAGACAACTCAGATATTATTTGGGCTGGACCAAGTAATTTAAAAAGTACAACCAACTTTTTGTAGCCTTTGAAAACAACAAACTGGGAAATCCTATCCATGAAACAGACCATCTCAAAATGGATATCTAGCTATATTGCCTTTTGTTATCAGCATCATGAAAAGCAAACTCCAGAGCACATCAGACTTCATACAACTAGAGCTACTACAGCTACTAGTGCATTTGTTAGAGGAGTTTCCACCAGATACATTTTAGAGGCTGTTATTTGGTCCTCTGTTCACACCTTTACCAAACATTGCAATCTCCCATTTTTTTTCTAAAACCAGGACTAGATTTGCTTCTGCAGTCCTGCAGAACACACTAGCTTCTGTCTAACTTTTTTCTCCCATTGTACCCTTTCTCAGCTTTAGAAATCCTCCCATATAGCTCTTACTGCAACAGTGAAACATGATGAATATAGTTCAGTTGTGTACAGTTACCATAAATACAGATGTTTGAGTGTCTTCATTGTTATAGTATGTCTTCCCACCCTCTTTTGCCTCTGTTATTCCTTACAGTTGGGATGGGCACTCCTTTTCCATCCCTTCTTCTGCCACTTCCACTCCTCCTTCTCCATTTGGTCTTTAGGGTGTATTCCTTCCTCAGCACACTTGGAATCTGTGGGTGCCTAGTGCTCTGGGCTTGGGGCTACACATTGGGGGCTGCTCCCTTACTGTGGGGGCAAAAAGACCAGTAATATGGCACTGGACAATGACCCATATACCCACACATCCTGAATCAGGTGCAGGTTGTCCACCAGCCCTGAAGGAGGGGGATTAAATATCTAGTACCAAGGCCAGCCAAGGGCTAACACAGCAAGAATAACCAAATTATTACTGCAACAGCGAAGACACTCAAACAGCTACATTTATCGTAAACAGTCACAACTACACTTTTATCATGTGTCCCACTTTACATATTATAAGCATATGTTTGTTGGCTTATGCTGGTGTCATATTTTTAATGCATTCACAGGTGCTACTGTTGGCAGGTCCATCACAGCCCGGCAACTGACTTCAACATGGCTGTTGTTGCTAATGAGGAACGTAAATTGCTGGTGGTGTGGTCTGATGACACCACCTTGGTACTTTCTGTGACAATTACTGGGAGGAAATTCCAGCATTTACTGGCACACAGCCCTCTGTAAAGGTAGTTGAGCTGCAGCCTCAGAAGCATCTCATGTATCACCTGTAGCTAAGAGTCCCACATGGGTTCCTATAGTGTCTCAACCAGGTGCAGCAACTGATATACACACCACCTCTGATCTTGGCATATGTACTCTGGGTGAGAGATGAGGGAAGTCTGATGTCAGCATAACTGCAGTACTGTTTCTAATATGCATGCAGCAGTCAGGATCAGTCCGCAGATTTGCAGGCCAATGATCCAAACACAGACCAAAAGATCATATGAGATTACTAGGCTAATGGCCCCTGGGTCCTTACAAGCCTAGCCAAGTTAAACCTGTGTTCCCAAGGGTGTCTGGTTCGAGCAGACAATAAAATCAGCCCTTATTGCCCCTGTCCAAGAGGGACACAGGTGAAACCCCTGGGGTGAATTTCCAGTTACCCATCCAATTGTCCAAATTGCTCTTAAATAGGGCCAACCAGGGGCTTTGTTTAACATGAATAGGAAGCTTGTTCCAAAGGTGGGGCAACCTCTGTGAGGCAAATCTCTCTCTCTAACAAGTACTTTTGATGTCACGTACCAGGTTAAGGTCCTTTGAGTGAGTGACTCGTGTGCCATCTGACTTGCCTCTGTTATTCCTTACGGTTGGGATGGGCACTCCTTTTCCATCCCTTCTTCTGCCACTTCCACTCCTCTAGTCTAGGTAGGCTGCATTTGTCCTTATCTAGGGCTTTGGTGACTGTCTCAAAGAAGTACACCAAGTCAAATCTGGGTCAGAGATTGCTCTATATGCAAGGCACAAGTTGCCTCTGAGCAGTCTGTATGACACAGAGTAAAGTGACAATGATTTCAGTCTGTTCGCGTAAGACAGATCTTGAAGACCCTGAATTTTCTTCATAAGGAACCATTCTGGTTTCTCCAATTGCTGCAGGTGTTTGGAAAGGAACATACCAAAGGGAGCATCATACTCTATTACTGGCCTGATGAGGGAAGAGCACAGCGGGGTTATAACCAATTTTTTTCTGGAGGCAATGCCTTTACTTATGAGATGAACAATATAAAATGCCCTTCTTACCACTGCGGAGACATGGTGATCAAAGTTAATGTTGCTGTCAACCTGTGTTCCCAGATCTCTCACCACTGACTATGTGCTTAGGGTATTGCTATTGATGTGGTAGTTTGCAGGAACATCACCCTTGCCAAAATGGGATGATAATGCATTTTTTTGCATTAAGTTTAAGACCATGACTTTGGCACCAGTCAGTCATTAGTCTGTGTAAGACCTTCTTGCAGGATGTTGACATCGCTGGGGGTTTTAATGATCACTCACAGTTTACAGTCATTAGCGAACTTTGTCAGCCAGAATCCTTTAATTTTAGCCTGCAGTTCAGAGAAGCATATTCTGAACAGTAGGGGTTCCAGAACTGATCCCTGTGGAAGACCACTGGTTACAGGTCTGCTGGAGGTGGTGGAGTCCCCTATTTTGACTGTATGAACTCTATCAGTGAGCCAGTTTGCAACCCACCTGACAATATATGGGTTGATACCCAGCTGGGTGAGTTTATCAATGATGCCTAAGTGGGGGATTGTGCCATAGGCCTTGGCTAAGTCTAGGTAGGCTGCATTCGTCCTTGTCTAGGGCTTTGGTGACTGTCTCAAAGAAGTCCACCAAGTTTAACATGCATGATCTTCCCTTGATAAAGCCAAACTGGGTGAGGTCAAGCATTTGGAGATTTCCTATGTCTTTGTTATTAAGGTCCATAATGATTCCTTCCATGGCCTTGCAGATAAGGTTGGTCAGGCTAATGGGTCTATAGTTCCCAGGGTCCATGGATGCACCCCCTTTGTGCAAGGAGATGATGGTTGCTGTTTTCCATTCCACTGGGAGAAAGCCAGTGCTTATGCTCTGATTGAAAAGTGTGCTCAATGTTGATGCTAATTCCTGTTTTAACCCATGTAGAATACAACCTGGGATATTGTTTGGTCCCATAGAGGCTTTGTTTTTGGCCTTATAGAGGGCATTTAAGACCTGCTCCTCAGAGATACTAGGTGGGGGACAGGTGTTTGGGACACTTTGTGATATATGTGGTGGGAGACAGGGGAGTGAAGTTTTCAGTGAACCTGTCAGCCAGCAGTTTTGCTATATCCAAAGTTTCTATATATGTACTACCATTAACTACAAGTTCAGCTCAAATCTAGGCCTTACCTTTGAGGTTACAGATGTAACTAAAGAATGCCTTTTGGTTATCTTTAGTTAGGGAAGCCAATTTGGATTCATAGTAAGCTTTGGAGGACTTCATTCAGAGTCTTACTTGCTTGTTTAAGTTGAAAAAGGAGTGTTTTCAATTTTAAGACCATTCCTTCCTGCTCATAGACAGCAATTTCTTTCTCTGATTGTATAGCCTATTAATGGCAGTTGTCCACCAGACAGGTTTGTTTTTCCTTGAAGATCTTGCTTTGGTTTGATCAGGTATGGTAGAGTCAATACAATTGTACAGGTGCTTGTATAAAACATTGGTGTATAACTCAGCATAGGTGTCTGTTCCATCATTGTGGGGGGGTGGGGGCTATGAAGCTATTTATGCCATCACATAAAAATTTGTAATTGGCTTTGTAGAAGTTTTTTAGTCTAGTTGTTGCTAAGGTGGGGGAGGGGGGTCTTATGTTACAGTTACTTCTAGGCTGATTTGTTGTCAGATCTCACCAGGAATGGCCACACACCGGGGGTGGTGCAGCGGTCTCCAGTGCTGGTGAACACCAAGTCCAAGATGTTTGTGCCCCTTATGGATATTTCAACCAGCTGGTCCAAGACATTGGAGTTAATGAAATCCAGGGAAAGAGAGTCAGAACACGTATAATTTACCTAGTCTATGGACGGGTAATTAAAGTCACCGAAAACCAGGGTGTTTGGTTGTACCTTGATTGACTCAAGTAGATCCAAGTAGGTTGAGTGAATGTCCTGATTCATGGAGGGGATCCTATAGCTGGCAATGACATGAAGAGGGGTATTACCTACTGTTTAACCAATCTAGAGGTGTATTTATCTTTAATGAATATTGATACATCACCTCCTGTAGTTCTCATGCTTTCAGTTTGTGGTCTGAACATGTGGAGGGAAATGTAACCTGGTATACCTGGGGTGCTCTCTGCAGCCTTAAACCAGGTCTCAGGGACTGCACAAATGTCAGCATCTGCCAGCATGAGGACTGCCTCCAATGAGTGCAGTTTCTGGTTTAGACTCCTAGCATTTAGCAGCATAACCTTGAGGTTGTTTTTAGAGGGTATTTTTACATCGGAAATTTTGTTCTTGTGACAATGCCTAAAAAGGCACTATGGGGTTGGCAAGAGCCTTAGTCAGTAACCAAAATCCCAGGGATGACAGCTGAAGACTATCTCTGGCAAAGCATTGAGGTCTGTTGACCATGTCATCCCAGGCTGACAGATACTGGATCCCTTTTGAATGACACTAGAAACTAAGCCAACTGTTGAAGTCAATCATTTTTTGTTTGTATTGAGGTATCATCCTAGGAAAAGGTAAAATGCTGCTTAAGGCTAGGGACATACCTGTCTGAGACACATAATCTGAGAGCTCAGTCATGTCTCTCTTCATATAGTCTGTGAGGTACGTCTCAAGCTGTCCACACCAACATGGACTACGACAGAGTCATAACAGTGCACGTTGTTCAGAGACTTGAGTGCGTGTGTGATGTGGCAGATCCTGGCACCTGACAGACAGCTGACTGTGACCTTTTCTTATCCAGCCTAGTGAGAGGGACATCTGTGTGCCTCACAATTGAGTTGCTTATGACTAAGATGTTTGTTTTTGTGTTATGCCTTAGGGGCTTGACTGGTGAGACACTGGTGTGTGATATATTGTGTGTACTATGTTAGCACTGAGGTCTGTTGACCATGTCATCCCAGGCTGACAGATACTGGATCCCCTTTAAATGACACCAGAAACTAAGCCAACTGTTGAAGTCAATCATATCTTGTTTGTATTGAGGTATCATCCTAGGAAAAGGTAAAATGCTGCTTAACGCTAGGGACATACCTGCCTGAGAAACATAATCTGAGAGCTCAGTCATGTCTCTCTTCATATAGTCTGTGAGGTACGTCTCAAGCTGTTCACACCATCATGGACTACAACAGAGTCATAACAGTGCATGTTGTTGAGATGTGGCAGATCCTGGCACCGGACAGACAGATGACTGTGATCTTTTCTTATCCAGCCTGGCAAGAGGGGCATCTGTGTGTCTCACAAATGAGTTGCCTATGACTAAGATGTTTGTTTTTGTGTTATGCCTTAGGGGCTTGACTGGTGAGACACTGGTGTGTGATATATTATGTGTACTATGTTCTGCAGAGAATGTATTATGTGAAGTGTGCTTGTGTTTGTGTTTAGAAGGTCTCTGATGTTTAGGTAAGCTTCTAACAAGGACCTCTGCATATGTAATTGTATGTGTTGATGGTTTGGTAGGTGCAGGAGGTGAGATATGCATGCTGACAAACCTGCTTAGTATCAGACAGACTGACTGGTGAGCGAGAGAGGCTGAATTCTAGGTTCTGGATATAGATGTATCTCTCACATAATGAATTTGTGTGGACTAGAAGAAGTGGGTTGTCAGTGTACATGAGGAAATTGCTACATTGCCTCATGATCCCCATGTCAACCAGGCAGGCTGGAGAAACTGTGGGAAATTGTTAGTCCATAATGCTAGATAAGTTGATGTGGTCAGAAAACAGGTTGAGGACAGGAAGGAACAGGTAAAGTAGAGGACAGAAGAAGTGGACAAAAAATACAAAGAGCTAGTGGGTAGGATCTGTCCTGGCATCTCAGGAGCTTTGCTGAATGTATCACCTGTCAGTGAGGGACAATTGCGAAAACTCAACAATGGAGCACCAGCAGAGTACTAAGGGAAAATTTTCAGGCAAAAGTGTTTGCGTCTCTAACCACCAATGGTGCCCACTGCTGCACGGCAGTGCATGATGCACAAACACGGTGCTATGTAACAAATGGACAGAAAATTATCTAAACAAATTAACCAATAAAAAAGCTCAAAACTGAGCCCTGTTCCCACAACATTTAATCAGATTAGGTCTAACTGCAAACTCCTGCCACTAAGGTGCAGGGGAACCCTCTCCAACAAAATATGGCCTGGTTTAGTGCGTGAATTATACAAACAGAACTAGATTCAGCAGGTCTGAATCTAGACTATGCTACAGCAAATAAAGTGCAACAATTTCAGAAAAAAAACAGTTCAATAATCAGTGATGTGGTAACAATGCAGTGCAAAAGTGCAATATACAGTGAAAAATTCTACTTAGGTTTTGCAGAGATCAGCAGCTGGCTTGGATTTGCTATACAGCAAATGAGAGCAAATTGATTTAAACAAAGTGCACCAATTTCAGAAAAAAACAGTTCAAATAAGCAGGCACAATAAGCCTTCAACCAGCAATTCCCAGTTCAGAAGGACAGAAGCTACCCTCTCTTCCCACAAGAGTGTAGACCACAAACCTTCTTAATGAAAATAACTGACCTGAAGCCCAAGTGCTTAAACCAGAACTAAGATGCTTTTAGAATAGCAGACACACCCAGGCTTCAACCAGCAATTCCCAACTTAGAATTATATAAGCTACCTCTCCTGCCACAAGAGTGTAGACCACAAACCTTCCTAATGTAAAATAACTGGCCTGAAGCTCAAGTGTTTTAAACAAAAGGCTTAGAATTACAGTTAAAATTTAATCAAGCTACTAACAAGCAGTAATAAATGCAGCAGAATAAATACAACTGAACACTTTTAAGAACAAGCAGCAAAGCACAATAAAGTAATAAAATAGGAAGAAAAACAAATACAGTGAAAGCAGCTGAATAAAGTGCAGTATTTTTTAGGTTAAGTGGGAAGTGAGGAAACAGAAGATAATTAAGGGTAGAAACTAAGGGGGTGGGCCTTCCCAAATGATCTCTTTGTACTCAGTAGAATGAGCAGATGAGATGGGACTAGGAGGAGTATCCAAAATCAGTTTTATAGTAGGGGCAGGCAACTCAAAAGCCACCAAATTTAAGAACAGAGCAACAATTTGGTGGGTGGGTGGGAAAAATAAAATGCAGCCAGACACAGTCCAGCAAGCAGGCCACCAAACAAACACTTCAGCTAAATAGAGATATTTCTAACTAAAAGAGCAATGCTGTTTCTCAGATTCTCCTAGTAATTAACTGATGTTATTCACTGTTTGCAAAGGAATTCTTTGCTAACCTTTTTAATCTGACCCTAGCCAGGACCTCTTAAAACTCCAACAGAACAGAATCCTTAAAACAAAACAAATGTAATACAAGAATAAGATGCAAAATAGAAGTGATCAAACATTAAATGAAAAGCTTCAATTCAAAATAAAATGCAGCCAGAGATCAGCAATATTCAGGCACAGTCCAGCAAGCAGGCCACCAAACAAACATTTCAGCTAAATATAGATATTTCTAACTAAAGGAGCAATGTTATTTCTCAGCTCCTCCCACTAATTAACTGATTTTATTCACTGTTTGCAAAGGGATTCTTTGCTAACCTTTTTAAATGACCCTAGCCAAGACCTCTTAAAACTCCAACAGAACAGAAACATTAAAACAGCTGCTATACAAACCCTTATGTAGCTGGTGAGTACACTCCATGGCATACATGCAGATATGTGGCAATTGACCAGCAATCTTGAGTATCAGCACAATGAGACAATAGTACTGTTGATGTCACTGGTGGGAAATGTCACATCAATAGCTGTACCCATGTACTGCATTACAGCCAACATCCATTCTGCATCCAATGGCAATGTAGTTCATGTTCATAGTAGGATCTAAGCACTAGGTGACTATGTGCAGGGTATCTTTGGTCATAGGACATTGACCATTGGAGATACTGCATCAAATGCTGGCACATGATCTGGTGTTCCTGGTTATAGATGATCTTTGTCATGTTCAATGTAAAGGATGTCTCCTAAGTGTATTATAGCAAGGTCCTGTAGTTCCACCCCATCCCTGCCATGAAGCAGATCCAGCCCTGACATAGGTAGCTGGGACAGTGGATACAGTCATTTGTCATGTAGTTTAAAACCCAACAGTGCCACTGGAGGATATGATCCTCGATGCCCAGCAACAATCCAAAGTATTAGGCTACCAACTTTATTGCCAATAACGCTATCCCACACTTTAGTACAGTAGTCAAAACTGACTATGTTTGCCCACCTGTTTAAGTGATGATGACTTTTTCCCTGCCTGCCCCCAGTCTGTGATAGAATGTTGATGTCTGATGCACAGCATAACCAGATCATGCACCGCCATGCATAACCTGATGCTAGAGTATATATTATATTATTCTATGTTATGGCCCATAGATGTACATCAGATGTCAGCACTTTGCCAATGTTGCAATATATTGTGCCCATCACTTCCTCAACATTGTCTGTGCTGCCACATTATCTTCCCCGTGTTACCGCTCTGCTGTGCTACTCCATATATCATGTCCTGCCAGAGTGTTTTCAAACTGCAGTGCCTCTTTTCTCAACATCAAGTTGTGCATCACAGCATACACTACAAAGATTTTGCTGCATATGGAACTTTCAAGATGGCTGCACACTGATCAACAGCTTAATTTCAGCTCTCCCAGTGTGAAAAAAGAAACTAAGAGATAAGGACCTTTAATTCTTCCAGTTTTAGTAAATTTATTTACTGGCTAGTAAGTACACTGCCTGGATGCAGCAAAGAAGAAACTTAGACAGCCTGAAAGAAAATCATGTTGAAAAAGGTGAAGAGAAAACAATGAATGGGAAGAATCTTGCAGCTGTTCAGCAAAAAGCAGTTCAAGCTCCAGCTTTGGTGCAATACCTGTCTTCCAGTAATCTGGAGGGGAAAAACAAATCAAATGAGAGCTGATGAAAATAACGAAAGCATTGAAGGACTATATCAACTCAAATAACAAAAGGCTGGGAAAAATAGAAAAAAGATTTAAACAGCCATTCAGATGAATTAATAACATTGCAAAACATCAGAGGTCAAAATGAAGAAAAGGCTGACTAAGAATGAGACTATTCAATAAGAGCTATTTCAAGAAGAGGAAGAGTTAGAGGATGGATAATGATGGGAAAACCTAAGATTTTCTGCTGTACCAGAGAAACTGGAAGGAACAGACTGTATTAATTTTATGAAAGCACAAATAAGCAACTGGATTGGTATTTGAAAGCAGGATTCGTTAATGGAAAAGGTGCATTGTATATATGTTCCAAACATGGCCACTAGAAAGCAGCCAAGACCTGTATTAGTAAAGTTGTAACCATACCAGCAGAAAGAGTTGATCTTAACAAAACTATGGCAGAATGGCATAGTATTAAACTTGGAGACAGTAGAGTATTTGTGGAAAATGATTATTCACTGTACACCAGTCAGAAGACAAGTAAATCTATCCCAGCAATCAGAGAATGTCAAGGGGCAGGTGTGATATTCAAACTGCTCTATCCAGCTGTCTTCTGAATACTTTTTTCATGGAATATCAAAGTCATTTTTGATGCAGAACGGGATAGGGAGGAAATACAAAAGTTTGTCCAACAAAAAAGTGAGCCAACAAACAAAAGGGGACTCTGATTCTCATTCTTCTGATAATAAAGCTCATAGAGAGACTTTACCAGTGAAACATTTTCCAATTTTCCAAAGGAAAATGCTTGAGAGACAGGAAAAAGCACAAGACTTGACTAGAAGAATTGGGGGTACCTTGGACTTGAACCAGAGTCTGGGGTTGGGAGAAGGACATGAAACAGGAAGAAGACCAGCAACACTGAAATTAGCAAATAAATGTGAGATTAAAAAGCATCAATCATCATCATCATCTTTTGGCTGTTTACATTAGGGGTTGCCACAGCGGATCATCTGCTTCCATTTCCTCCTGTCCTCTGCATCTTGCTCTGTCACACCAACCACCTGCATGTCCTCTCTCACCACATCCATAAACCTTATCTTAGGCCTTCCTCTTTTCCTGTTACTTGGTAGCTTCATCCTTAATATCTTTTTCCCAATATACTCAGCATCCCTCCTCAGCACATGTCCAAACCAATGTAATCTTGCCTCTCTGGCTTTGTCTCCAAACCTTCCAACCTGGGCTGACCCTCTAATATACTTATTCCTAATCCTGTCCACCCTCGTCACACCCAGTGCAAATCTTAACATCTTTAACTCTGCCACATCCAGCTCTAACTCCTGCCTTTTTGTCAATGCCACAGTCTCCAACCCATATAACATAGCTGGTCTCACTACCCTCTTGTAGACCTTCCCTTTCACTCTTACTGGTACTCGCCTGTCACAAATCACTCTTGACACTCTTCTCTGCCCACTCCATCCTGCCTGTACTCTCTTCTTCACCTCCCTTCCACACTCACCATTACTCTGAACTATTGATCCCAAGTACTTAAACTTAGCCACCTTCACCACTTCTACTCCTTGCATCCTCACCATTCCAAAGCATCAATCACATTTGTGAAATATGGATCTATAAAAAAGTGGAAAGATTGGATTTTTGTTGGCTTGTTAAATATATGGAGGACTGAAAAGTGTATATCCCACCTCACTGTCATTAATGTTTGGAAGGACATTAGAGGGGGAGGAAAAAAAAAGGAGGGAAAAGATAACTGCAAGTAAACAATTTTTGTTCTTAACTGTATTTGTGTAAAACATTTCATGGTATAAATTGCATGTTACTGTTGTACGTTATAAAGATACTAAAGTAAACAGGTTCACTTTTTTCGTGTTTTAGTTAAAAAAATTTAGGCATTACAATGTAAAAACAGAATAAAGGCTGGAGAAAAGCATGTATAATGGAGAACAGAGGTACGACTGCTGAATCCTACACAAAGGCACTTTATAAGCACTTACACGAGTCCATGGATTGTGCTATCCCTAACAGAACTAAGATGCTATCCTCCAAAAAAATGAAGCCAATCTGCTGGTCCTCTGCCATAAACAAACTCTACAACAGAAAAAAGAAACTGTTGCAAAAAAGAGTAAAATCCTATGATTGGAGGAACTCCCTGGTCAGCCTCAGTAAGAAGCTGAGATCCCTCATAAAATCCTCCAAAGCTAGTTATGAAAACAAAATCACCACTGATTCTAAAGACAACCACAAAGCATTCTATAGCTATGTCAAGAATCTCAGTGGCAACACTCAGATCTGCTCAGTCACAGCACAATGGCACTAAATATACAGAACCAACTGATATTGCCAACATTCTGGCAGATAGGTTCAGTGGTAACTTTACCCCCCTCTCACCTCCTAAAGCGCCCATCTCTATACCGGAAGAATGCAAAATTCCTGTAATCATGGCTGCACAGGTAAAAACACACTCTCCAAAGCCAAGAACACAGTCTCCATGGGACCTAACAACATCCCAGTCTGCGTTCTATATGAACTACAGAGTGAACTGGCACCCCACCTAACTACCATGTTCAATTACAGCCTCACCACAGGCTTTGTGACTACTGAATGCCACACAGCAATGGTTATCCCACTCCACAAAGGGGGAGCCACCACAGACCCTGGGAACTATTGCCCCATTAGCCTGACGAGCCTGGTCTGCAAGGCCATGGAATGAATCATCATGGAACTTATAAACAAAGACATTGGTAATCTCCAAATTTTGGACCCCACCCATTTCTGGTTTGTAAAAGGCAGATCATGTCTCCTAAACCTGATAGACTTCTTTGAAGCAGTCACCAAAGCCGTAGACAAGGGTAAGGTGGTTCACACAGCCTATCTAGATCTTGCCAAGGCTTTCAACACCATCCCCCACTCTGGAATTATTGATAAACTCACTAAACTTGATATAAATCCCTATGTCAGAAGATGGGTTGCCAACTGCCTCACTGTCACAACCCACACTGTGAAAGTAGCAGACTCCAAATGGAGTACCACAGGGTTCAGTCCTGGGTCCTATGCTGTTTGGTATCTACTTCTTTGAAGTACAGCCTAATACAGAAGGTCTTTGGCTAACAAAGCTTGCAGATGACTGCAAACTAAGAGCAATAATCAAAACTCCTAACAATGTGGATATCCTAAAAAAGGGCCTCACTGAGACAGATGCCTGGTGTCAAAGCCATGGCCTCAAGCTCAATGCCAAAAAGTACACTGTCATCCCCTTTGGTAAAAACTCTGTAGCCATGAACTACCACATAGGCAGTAGTAAACTTAACACTGAAAGTGTGATGAGACCTTGGGACACAGGTGGACAGTAGTCTCTCCTTTGATAATCACATCACCACAGTAGTCAGGAAATCTATGTGGCACACCTCATCACAAAAGGTTTCTCATCCAGGAAAAATGAGGTCATTGTTCCCCTCTACTCATCACTCATTAAACCCATTATAGAGTACAACGCCCCTTTTGGTATGTACCTCACAAGACATCTACAACAACTGAAAAGACTGCAGAAATAACTCATAAAGAGGATTACTGGCCTCAAACAGATACCCTTTGCAGACCGTCTCAAAAATCTCCAGCTTTACTCCATCGCATATCACCTATTCAGAGTCAATCTCTGCCTAACATACAAAGCTATGTCAAACCCAGAGCTGTTGGACATGCTCCACTTAAAGAAATCCCAATCCCTCCGAGCTACATGCTCTAGGGACCTAAACCTTGTCACCACAATAAACAGAACATGCTGGAGGGATAGATTCCTGTCCCAGAGACTTCCCATACACTGGAACAGACTACCTATATATGTCAAGCAAAGCTCCTCATTATCACTCTTCAAGAAAAATCTCGATGACTGGATGGGAAACAGGAAATTCACCCCAGGGATCACGTCTGTGGCTCTGCTCAACAGTGGCACAGGAAAATAATTTTCTTGGGTGGTGAAAGCCAGGGTACCTTCTTGGCTAGGCTTATATAGGCCCTAGGGCCAATAGCCTAGTACCTCCCTATGAACCTATAAGTTAATATGCTGCAATCTTGGGTCAGTGCGGTGGAGGATGGGGTGTAAAAGTGCACAGATTATAATATATGTAGAGTTGATATGTTTTCTCTTACTTATTTGCATTGGTGAATATTTGGATTAAGACCCAAGTTTTTGTGTGGAAGCAAGAAAACAAGAGACAACTGAATGCAATGAAAACTTTTCCTTTAGTAAATAAATGTTCACTGTGAGTTGAAAAGTTTGCAGCTGAGGGCAGCTGTACATTTTGTTCTTATGTTTCCATGGACACAAACTGACTAATAGGCAATAAAAACCATAGCCTTTTTAAGGCTAAAAGTTAATGTTTTCTGAAACCATGCAAGCTGTTTTTCACATCTGGGAAGGGAATGAAGATAAGGCAAGAACAAGTAGGAGCACAGACTATAATGTATCTTAGCATGGATAACCTTAATTTTAGGACAGGCAATGCCTGGGTGTGCAGCTCTCCATTTGAAGATGTACATAGTTATGTGAATTTGTTTTAAGTAAATAGATTATGGAGTGTTCTGGGGATATGTTTGTGTTTTGTTTAGAGTTTTCATTAAAACAAAAAGTCATAAAAATGTATTATAGATTTCAAATGGAGAAGACAAGAAACAACTAGAAAAAGGATCAACTTGTCAAACATTATTAGTTGCATGTAACATAAACACTGGAAATAGGCATATAAAAACTGTCATATGTAATAGTTGGGAATAATATTTTTTCTCATAATGGCTGCATTGTCCATGCCATTTTGGAATGTGAATGGCCTCACAGATACAGAGTATGGAGTTATATTAAAAAATGCAGAGTGGATATAGTAATGATAAAGGAGAATGATTTGGAAAGAAGTGAACAAGTGAATTTTACAAATAAATGATTTCAGGATGGATATTCAGCAAAATATCAGGGACAAAGGAAAAGGGGACTACTTATACTAATTGCTAGAGGACCTCAAATAGTGACAGAAGAAAAGATAATAATGGTAGGTTTGTGGTAGTAAGGGGCTAAAGAAAAGGCGGAGGAGGCATGTAGTTATATTCCACCTAAAACCACTATTATGGAGCTTAAGAAAATTTGGAGAGAACTAATCAGCTTTCAGGAGAGAATATTACTTATATGTGTGGGGACTGAAACTTTATCTGCAACACTGAGAATGCTTTTGTGGGACTGAGGAGGAGGTAAAATATAAAAAAGAGAGTAGATTTCTGAAGAAATTTATGAAAATATTTGGTATGGAAAACATGAATTCAGTAGTAGGAACTCACAGAATATTTACATATTATTTCGCAAGTAAAAATACCTGGGCTATACTAGACAGAAAATATATTTCACAGATACATGAGCATTTAACTATTTCAGATCATGCACTAATAACAATTAAGATAAAAATGCACAGCAATGGTAAAAATGAGACACTAGTGCTTCTCCACCTACCTGTTAAAAATATAGGAATTTAAGGAATGGGTAGTAGAAAGTATTCAATAGTTTCTGGAAAATATAGAAATGTCTTCAGAAGGTATAGCTAGTGAGTAGTATAAAATGAAAGTGAAGTTTAAAAAATAGGCTAGAAATAAAAAGAAAAGAGATGCAGTTAAGAAGTAACAGAAAATTATTTTGAGGAGTTGACACAGGTTGAAGTATTACAGAATAAGGGGAATCTCACTCAACAAGAAGAGGTGCAACTGCAGAGTACTAATAGAAAATAAGGGATAATGAGCATGAGTTTAGAAAGATTGCTATTAAGCAACTGTTTTGGATAACAACTCCAGAGCACAAAAACTTTTAGCACAACAACAGGCAACAGAAAGTAGAAAGAGTTATTGCCATCTTATGGAGCCCACAACAATAAAAATAACCTGAGATCCTGTAGAGGTATTAGAGATATTTTAGAAATGTTATGAAAATTTTTGTAAAGCAGAGAAATGTGGAAATCAAGAAAAATCACAATTGGAAATATTTATGGAACACTTTAAGTATGCCAAGATTAGAGGTAGATGAGTCTCAACAATTAATACTTAAGATAGGAGGACATGAAATAAAAATGGTGACATATAATCAATCTACAGGAAAGTCCCCAGGAATAGATAGTATTCCTGTGTAAGTATGGAAGTTAGGAGAAAAGAAAGTGATAAAGATCTGGAAGGTTTTAACAGTATTTTAAAAGGATGGGGAAGCATCAGCATCTTGGAAGAAAGCTGTGATGCCTGAAATACCTAAAGATGGTAAAAACCCATCAGATCCAGCTTCATATAAGCCCATTTCAATTTTAAACCATGGTTATAAAAGCATTTATGTCTATAATAATAGCTAAATGAAAATTAATAGATATGGATCGGTGTGGATTTGTGAAGGGGAGTCATATGTTTGACAACATTAAAAGAACAATGATGATCTGAGGGAAGCAGAATGTAAGAAATTACCATTGTTGGTGGTGGGTCTTGGGATTTTATGAGTAGAGCAATGGAAGTATTTGATTTTCCAATACAATTATAAGGTTAATTATGGGACTAGAGGCAAAAATTAAAGTGGGAGGGTTCCTCTTTGATAAGCTGTGTCTGAGCAGAGGAACCAAGAAGGGGCACGCTCTTTCACCTTTGTTATTTACATTAAATTTCAAGCAACTGGAAAAAAAAATAAGTGACTCAGAAATTCAAGGATATAACTGATATGGTAATCAAGGCAGGTTGGCTTTGTTTGCAGACAATATTATTTTGTACTTGATGGGGCCAGGGAAGATCCTCAGTGTTGCAGAGCATTCTGAAACAATTTCAAGTCTTTTCAGGATATAAAAATGAATGAAGATAAAACAAAGGTTATAGCTGTAAACAATGCCCACACATGAATTTGTTCGGCAATACCCATATTAATGGGTACATTATAAAACATTTCTTAGGAGGATGGGTTTGAAAGGATTCTGTTATGGCAGCTTAGGATATATGAGAAGACACTAAACAAAAGATAGTAATAAAAACAGAAACTGGAAGTTCTTGTATACACAGGTCAGGCATATTTTTATCAACCAGAGGAGAAGTTGTGAATAGTAATTAAAGAGGTGAAGGATTTTATCTGGTAGGGGAAGATGGAAAGGGTCAAGTGGGATTAGCTGAAACTTCCAATAGAACAAGGGGGTTAGGATTACCTGATTTGAAGGGTTATTTTAGAGTTACATAGTTAAAGCTCATATGCATAACATAAGCAGAAAGTTATAAATCAAAGTGGAAAGGGATGATGAAACATAGGGGAATTCAAGAAATAAGATGAGAGTGGGATTTTGGAGCAGATCCTTAAGGAGAACAATAAGAGACATATTAAATATTACATTCATAAAATAGTAGACAGTATTCTAAGAACTAAGCCAACAGAAGCTGCTGTTAAAGAGGGATAATTAGTATGGTATATAAAATATTGCACAATAAATATAGGAATCAATCAGTGGATGTTAGAAATGATTGGGAATAGAGACTGGATAAGCAATTGACACAGAATCAATGGGAGGACGTGTATGACTCTCAAATAGGTTCATAGGTAGGTACTAGACTATTGGCCCTAGGGCTTATATAAGCCTAGCCAAACGGTACACTGGTTTTCACCACCCAAGAAAATTATTTTCCTGTGCCCCTGTTGAGCAGAGCCACAGAAGTGATCCCCGGGGTGAATTTCCTATCTCCCATCCAATCATCAAGATTTTTCTTGAAGAGTGCTAATGAGGAGCTTTGTTTGATATAGATACGTAGTCTGTTTCAGTGTATGGGAAGTCTGGGACAGGAATCTATCCCTCCAGCATGTTCTGTTTATTGTGGTGACAAAGTTTAGGTTCCTAGATCGTGTAGCCCAGAGGGATTGGGATTTCTTTAAGTGGAGCATGTCCAACAGCTCTGGGTTTGACATAACTTTGTATGTTAGGCAGAGATCACTTCTGAGTAGGCGATATGCAATGGAGTAAAGCTGGAGTTTTTTGAGACGGTCTGTGTAGGGCATCTGTTTGTGGCCAGTAATCCTCTTTGTGAGGTATTTCTGTGGCTTTTCCAGTTGCTGTAGATGTCTTGTGAGGTACATACCAAAAGGGGTGCTGTACTCTATAATGGGTCTAATGAGTGACAAGTAGAGGGGAACAATGGCCTCTTTTTTCCTGGATGAGAAACCTTTTGTGATGAGGTGTGCCACGTAGAAGGATTTCCTGACTACTGTGGTGATGTAATTATCAAAGGAGAGACTACTGTCCACTTGTGTCCCAAGGTCTCTTATCACACTTTTGGTGTTAAGTAGACTACTGCCTATGTGGTAGTTCATGGGTAAAGAGTTTTTACTAAAAGGGATGCACTTTTTGGCATTGATCTTGAGGCCATGGCTTTGACACCAGGCATCTGTCTCAGTGAGGCCCTTTTGTAGGATGTCCACATCGTTAGGAGTTTTGATTATGGCTCCTTGTTTGCAGTCATCTGTGAACTTCATTAGCCAAAGACCTTCTGTGTTAGCCTGTACTTCAGAGAAGTAGATACCAAACAGGAGAGGACCCAGGACTGAACCCCGTGGTACTTCACTTGTCACTGGTCTGAAGTTGGATTTGGAGTCTGCTACTTTCACAGTGTGGGTTCTGTCAGTGAGCCAGTTCACATCCCGTCTTATGACATAGGGATTTATACCTAGCTTAGTGAGTTTATCTTTAATTCCAGAGTGGGGGATGGTGTCAAAAGCCTTGGCGAGATCTAGATAGGCTGTGTGAACCACCTTACCCTCGTCTATGGCTTTGGTGACCACTTCAAAGAAGTCTATCCTATCAAGTTTAGGAGACTTGATAGGCTTTTTATAAACCCGAACTGGGTAGGGTCCAGAGTTTGGAGATTACCAATGTCATTGTTTATAAGTTCCATGCGGATACATTCCATAGCCTTGCAGACCAGGCTCGTTAGGCCAATGGTGCGGTAGTTCCCTGGGTCTGTGGTGGCTCCCCCTTTGTGGAGTGGAATAACCGTTGCTGTGCGCTATTCAGTGGGCAGAAAGCCTGAGGTGAGGCTATGACTGAACATGATACTTAGGTGGGGTGCCAGTTCGTTCTGTAGTTCAATGTAGAATGCAGCCTGGGATGTTGTCAGGTCCCATGATGGCTGTGTTCTTCGCTTTGGAGAGTGTGTTTTTTACCTGTGCAGCCATGATTACAGGAACTTTGCATTATTCCAGGATAGAGATGGGCCCTTTAGGGGATGAGAGGGGGGTAAAGTTAGCACTGAACCTATCTGCCAGGATGTTGCCAATTTCAGTTGGTTCTGTAAATTTAGTGCCATTGTGCTGTAAATCAGAGCAGATCTGAGTGTTGCCATTGAGATTCTTGACATAGCTATAGAATGCTTTGTGGTTTAGAATCAGTGGCAATTTTGTTTTCGTAACTAGCTTTGAAGGATTTTATGAGGGATTTCAGCTTCTTACTGAGGCTGACCAGGGAGTTCCTCCAATCATGGGATTTTACTCTTTTTTGCAACAGTTTCTTTCTTCTGTTGTAGAGTTTGTTAATGGCAGGGAACCTCCAGATTGGCTTCCTTTTTTTGGAGGATAGCATCTTGGTTCTGTTAGGGATTTCACGATCCATGCACTCGTGTAAGTGCTTATAAAGTGCATTTGTGTAGGATTCTGTCTACCTTTGAAAGGTTGAAAATCAACCTACCAAATGACCCTTTGTGCGAACCGGAATGCCGACAATCGGCATTTCGATTTGCACCGAAGTTCAAAAATCAGCAAATCGAAAACCAGATTCGCTGATTTTCGATATTCAATTCAAAGACAAAGCATAATGCAGGGGGGCTGTGCCCCTCTGCACCCCCATGTGGGGGGCTGCACTCCCCACCCCCCCCAACTTTATTATTCTAACTCCGAGGTACATTCACTCATTGCACATTCGATGCATTCTGTTTTCGGCTTTCCGAAAACTTGAAAAAGTCCTTTCGGACTTTTGTATTTCATTCATGTGCATTACGCACATGTAAAGGTAAACCTAGGATTCAGCAGTTGTACCTCTATTGTCCGTCAGCATGGGTGTTGTGAAGTTTGCCACTTCTGTCTTAAGAAGCATGAAGTTGGCTTTGGAGAAATTTTTTACGGTGGTTTCCCTAATGGGGGGGGTGGGTGGGTTGTGGATGTCTAGGGTGATTAGCTTGTGGTTGGATTTGACCAACGAGTAACTGACCTCTGGTGTGGAACACTGGTTGCCCATGTTGGTAATGACCAGGTCTAGGATATTGCTGCCCCTGGTGGGGGTGTGGATAAGTTGATCCAAGGCGTTGGAATTTATGAATTCCAGAAAACGTTGAGCACAAGAGTTGGTACATGAGTAGTTTTCCCAGTTAATGGTGGGGTAGTTGAAATCGCCCATTATTAGGGTATTAGGTTGTACCCTAATATTTTCCAGTGTATCAAGAAATGAGGAGTGGGAATCCTGAGGCATAGTAGGGGATCTGTAGCAAGCTTCAATTTGGATTGCGGTCTTGCCCAGAGGTAGTTGCACTTGGATAATCTCGGATGCATTATGCTGAGCAACTAGCCTGGAGGTGTGGATATCCTTAATGAATATGGACATGCTTCCGCCTTTAATGTTTCGGTCCAGGTTAGGTGGCTGAAAGGTGTGGTATGAATTATAGCCTGGTAATGCAGGGGTACTCTCTGGAGCCTTGAAACAAAGTCTAAGAAGAATTTGGATTGTTGCTTGGAAGTGTTTGTTTAGGTATTTTTTCCCTAACCCAAGTAGACTGCGGAGAATTTTTCCTCAGATAGATGGGAAATGTTGGAGGTATGATAGGGAAGAAAGACGTAACTGGGAACATATGTTTTGGGAGTATAAATGAACTGGTAGATTTTTAAAATTCTCTACAGTGTACTCTGTCAGAAATATTTGGTGAGCAAATGGGTGTAACTAAAGAAATGATTTTTTGCACTGGGATACAGGATCTGATTTGCTTAAACATAGTAAGGCCTTGTTAAATTTTATTCTGGTGGCTGCCAAAAAATATTTACTAGGAAATTTAACTCAAAATCTAAACCAACCACATTTGAAGTAATGGATATTGTAACAGAGATAAATTAACTTGAAATGGGATCTTAAGCAAAGGGTAGGATTAATTACATAGAAACAATGGAAATTGTGTGAACAATGCACACAGAATAATGTTTTGGAGGAAGAGTGAGGCTTAAGGGAAGGCAGGAATTGAGCAAGGTATGTAATGTTGGATTGATGATAATTGTACAGAAGAATATATGTGATGTATAATGGTAACTGTGAACATGTTAATATGGTTTGTTTTATATAAATGCATATTTGTCATAAGTGATAATTCAATAAATGTGTTAAAATATATATTTAGCTGCATATATCAAGTCCATCTTGGCTTTCTGCACCTGCGGATTCCATGTTTCTCATTTGCATGCCATTATGTGCTCATTTGCAAGTGCTACACATGGTATAGTCTTGACAGTTGTGCTTTTGCTCACTTGGTGTCTTTGAATTACTGTCACTGTACATATAGCTACTTCCAATGCTAGTTTGCACTGAGCTTTGCATTACCCTGTATGAATCCCAGCCATTATATCTGTAATTTCCTACTAATCACTTTTTGCCACTATTGCCACAGCTGCACACATTGCAGTTTTAAAGGTCTTATTATTTTGCTTTTGTATTCCTTTATGCCTGCCATAAAGCACAGCAGCCCTGGGTCAATATGCTACTGGCCATCTGGTCTCCAGTTGCTGGAAGGAAAAACAATCAACCTTCCAAACATGCTACACTCTGTTTAGGTTCACTGACAGGACGGAGCTTGGAAGTGGAAGAAGTGGATGACATGACATCCTGTGTATCCAGGAGAAAAGATGGAAGGACAGTGCAGCAAAGCCACTTGGACTGGGATCTGAAATGTATTACTCAGGAAGAGGAGAAGCCAGAAATGGTGTGGGAAATGTGGTGAGGAAGATGCTTCAGAAGTCAGTGAGGCAAGTCATCTAAATTAGTGTCAGACTCCTGGCAATCAGACTCCAGGGTAAGGATAGGGCATTACTCTTAATATCAGGTTATGTCCTACAGCAGGGTTGTGATAGTGAGGAAAAGAGTGCATTCAGACAACAGTTGCAGGGCCCACTAGATAAAGCATGACAACATGAATTGGTGTTGATAACTGAATGTACATATCAGGACAGACAGAGCAGGATATGAGAATTAACAAGGTCTACATGGGTAGGGCAACCGGAATAAAGAAAGAGAGGCCATTCTGGACTTCTGTCTGGCAAATGGCTTGATGGTGACCAACACTTGATTCAGCAAGGCAAACAGTGACAAGATCACATACAAGAGTGGCCAACATATGACTCAGGTAGACTCCCTCCTCACAAGGAAAGGGCAGTGGGGTAGAATCAGTGATTGCAAAGTCATCCCCAGTGAAACAGTCAGCCTACAGCATAAACCACTGGTTGCAGCATTGTAATATTATCTGCTGTGACCTCATCTGAGCCTGCTCTTTCCCTACTTCATTGTCTTTTAGTGCTGATCTTACTTCTTCTGTGGTGGGCTCTAAGGTCAACAGAGACTAGAATGAAGACTTGTAAGCTGACTGGAGAGAAAGCAAAACAGTTCAAGGAAGTACTCAGGGCTCTGTCACCTCAAGAAGAAGATGAAATAGGTGGAGTTGAAGAAGAATAGCAGCACTTCAAAACAACATGTATGAGGACTACAGAACAGATAAGTGGCAGAGAGAGGTATGGAAATAAGGTACATAGGGAAAGCTGGTGGTGGAACGCAGAAGTCTAGGAAGTCATCAAAAAAAGGGGTGCAGGAAAAAGTGGGTGATAGAAAAGACAGACTAGGTTAGGAAGGACTACTGGCTGGCTAACAAAGAGACTAAGAGAGGAGTTGCAATAGCAAAAAACAAGGCATTAGAGGCGCTCTACCAGCTCCTGGAAAGTAACTCAGTAGATGGCACAAAGAAACAATATCAGCTTGCAAGGCAAAGACAGAAAGATAAAGAAGATAGACACACTTCATAATGCATGCCAGTAACAACTTGTTCACCAGTCCACAGGAGATCAAAGGCAGATGGAAGGAGTACTTCCAGCAGTTTCTGAATGAAGAAAACCCCACAGAAGCTGCAATGTCCCAGACACAGCCTATGATGAAGGAAGAGAAGGAGCCCACCACAGAAGAAGTAAGAACAGCAGTAAGGAAATCTGCAGGCCCAAATGAGATCACAGCAAATAAGATTATGATGTTGGGTGAGATAGACTAGAAATGGCTCCTGAGGGTACTCATAGCAGTGTGGAGAGAAAGGTGCATCCCAGTTGACCGGAGAATAAGCACACTAGTGCCAGCATTCAAGAACAAAGGGGGCATTCACAACTGTGGACAGTGCAGAAATATCAAACTTCTATTGCACTGCATGAAAGTTTTGGAGAGGATGATTGATAAATGAATATTGAGAGTAGTAGAAAATAAGATAGGAGGTGAGCAGTTCGGATTCAGATCAGGATGCAACACAAATGACCAAACATTTGCAGTGAGACAGAAATGAAGAAAGAGTCCACCTGGGAATTCCTAGACTTAAAGAGAACATTAGACAAGGTCCCAAGAAAGCTGATTTTGGCAGTCCTATGGTGGCTCAAAGTCCCAGAGACATTAGTGGAATTAGTGCAGGCTATGTACAAGGACACGATGACTCAAGTATGAACAGTGTTCAGTCTTACGGAAGGATCTCAGTGGGAGTGGGTGTACACCAGGTTCAGCTCTGAGCCCACCGCTGCTCATACTGGTGATGGACTACAAACAGGTCAGGGGGGCAGACAAACTCTGACTAAGAGCTTAAGCAAAGGATAGGGAAATGGAATGCAAAATTGAAAGCACATGGGATAAAACTGAGTACAGATAATATAGCTGTGATGGCAGCAAATGGGAGAAATCAGAAGGAGCTGAGAATTGAGATAGAAGGGAAAACAGTGGAACAGGTTAATAGCTTCAAGTATTTGGGTGGGGTGGTTGAGGAGGAGAGAAACTGAAATGAGGAGGCCAAAGCTAGAATCAGAGTGGTTGCAGCCACCTGACACAGAGTTCCAGGTGCAGTATGACAGAAGAGTGTCAAGGAAGCTGAAAAGTAAGGTGTACAAAACAGTGATGTGACCAGTACTACCGTATGGCCCAGAAACCTGGGCAGTAAAGGCAGAGCAATTGAGGAAGCTAGAGGTGATGGAAATGAAATGCCTGAGATGGATGGATAGTAGGTTGCACAGTGTGGGGCAGATGAAGAAATAAGGACATAAGAGCAGAAGCCAAAATAACTCTAATTGCAGAAAAGATCAAAGAGAAGTGATTGTGGTGGTTCAGGCACAAGTGCAGAAAAGCAAAAGACAATCTGGTGAAGAAGATTTGGGACAGACAGGAAGAAGGCAAGAAGAAATGACAGCTTCCAGAAAAGTATTGGATGGATTGTGTGAGAGAAGACCTGCAAGAGTCAGGCATGAGTGTTAAAGAAGGTGGCATTGAATAGAGAAAGATGGTGAAAGTTGACACGACACCCCGACTACATGTAGAAAAGTGGAAAATGGGGGATGATGATGTACTCTTTTATACACTCTATGTCATAAATAAATATACACATAAAAACCACATCATTTTTTTTAAACCAGTAGGTAATTGCTGACCTCCTTGTCCTGATACTGTTTACTATTATTGTAAAGGTAATAACAGTCCCATTTTCAGACCTTTGATGTTATAAGCCTGAATAACTAGCCAGCTTTGGGAACCACAATATGTGGGTTACCGGAGCCAGAAATGAAGTCACATTGACAATTGATTCTTGATATCCCAGACTAAAATGGGAATCAACAAATCATGGCTAACTCTGGTGTCCAAGCTCATATCCACTTATTGGAGATCATCCTTAAAAAGATGTGTCAAATTCTATATTGTCTTAAAATCCTTTTTAGTTTCCCTAGTAAAGTTTTTCCAGTTATGTAAGCTGTCCTTAGAAGGCTGTGGGTAATATAGCAATAACCCACGCCTGGGTGTGGGTAATGTTAAATTTACCCACGGTTGGCGTGGTTTGGTCCCGAGGCGGCCCGAGGACCAAACAAAGCCAGCCGTGGGTAAATTTAGCATTACCCACACCCAGAAGTGGGTTATTGCTATTATACCATGACATTATTTAAGAAAAGAAACTATTACTTTTCTTAAATAATGGCATAGTATAATGCCTGTTTACTGCCCTTCCGCAGATGTCTGGCATCCGCGGCAGTTCTGATGTACTGCGCCCTGCGCAGTACATCAGAGCTGTGAGCAAACGGAGAAAGCAAGATCTCCGTTGCTTTTTTTATGTTTCGCTATGTTAAATGAGTTTAACATGGCGAGACAGTTAAAATAAGCAACGGACATCTCCGTTGCTTATTTTAAACTGTCAGCTATGTTAAACTCATTTAACATAGCGAAACACTAAAAAGCAACGGAGATCTTGCTTTCTCCATTGCCTTTTTTTAAAACACTGTCTCGCTATGTTAAATGGGTTTAACATAGCGAGGCAGCTTTAAAATAAGCAACGGAGATCTCCGTTGCTTATTTTAAAGCTGTCTCGCTATGTTAAACCCATTTAACATAGCGAGACAGTGTTTTAAAAAATCGAGTTATACTAATGGAAAAAAGTCCGGGCGACCGGACCTTTTTCCATTAGTATAACTCGATTTACAACGGGCACGCTGGCCAATCAGCGTGCACATTTTGGGGGGGTCATGGTATAATAAAGAGTATTCCATTCAGTTTAGGATAAAAGGTTACAATTCAAACAAACACACACAGTGGAGCCAAGCTTTTTGTTCTGCTATAATTCACATATTTAGTGAATGGATATTAGATAAAATTTTTGTATGTGGAAGTGTATGTAGGTAGTGATGGGTTTGTGCAGCATAAACCTTATAGAAAGGTCACAGCAGTGATCAACTTTTTGCATGCTAGTAGCATGCAACCCCCCAAAATAGTCACCTCCCTACCTTATGGTGAATTCAAATGTATTTTCACTAATGCTTCAGAAGTGAATTTATTACACAGGAACCTAGCTGATGTAAGAGAGATTACAAAATAGAGATTATTTTTTAGATATATTAGATAAGGTTAGGAAAAATTGGATAAAAGTGTCAGAAAAAGGTGTACAAAATGGAGGGAGAATGGGAAACATGAACACAACAGCAGACAGGAAGAACAGGATAACAAGATTTATTTTGTCACCAAGTATTCTCCCCTTTCTGATATTTTAAGAAATGTGGTTGCTTTGGCCAGTAGTCAGTCATGATGATATAGTGGGTAGTTTATTTCCCAGGCAGGTAATATTCTGTTTCAGCAGATTCTTGAATCTAAAAGAATTATTGAACCTAAGGGTGAGTTTTATGGGCTCAGAGGGGAGAATGTAAGGATTTGTTTGTTTGTGGGCAATGCAAGGCTTGTACAAGAATCAGGAACTTGTCAGGTTCTGAAATCAATGGGAGAAGATTTAATGCATTGGATAGATTTTGTTGCAAGTTATGTGGGGTAGTATATAAACTTGGGTGTGGCTGCAAACCCATAAAATTGTATGTAGGTCAAACCAAATGGAAAGTAAAAATACGCATTTTAGAACATCTTGGGGATATTAGGAATTTCAATCTGGACAGCCCTGTGGCAGAGCATTTTCATTAAGCTCATAGAGGCGTGGATGACATTTTTTTCTTTAGTGTCCTAGCCAAACCACAGTTAACCGGAGGGGGTGACTTTATTTGTTTGTAATTAGAATTGGAAAGCAAGTTTATTCTCTGTTATAGGACTATGCAACCTATGAGGATGAATTTAGAGGTTAGCTTGAACTTTTAGGGTCCTTACATTTATATATGTACTAAGAATTTATTTGTTTGATGTACTTTATATGTGTGAGTTATTTATTTATCACTGTATGTAATGAAGCATTTTGGAATTTTACTATGGGATAGTAGTGACATATTATGTACTGTGCATTTTAATTGAACAATGGCACTTGTATAAAATGAGCTGCTTGGTGTAAGAATGTCATTCCATGTATGAGAAAGCCGAGGTACCAGAAACACCTGTTACTAAATTATAGCAGAACGAACAGCTTGGCTCCACGGTGTCAGTTTGTTTGAAGGTAGGATAAAAGGTTACCAGAACAAAAGTACACCCTTACAAGGACGTGTCGTAGCATTCTTTTAGGCGATTCTTTTCATTCTTTTAAAGTAGAAGTCTGAGGTAGCTCAATAAAGACTCTGGAGAATTTAATTCTTATTAGTGGTTTTATTGGCAGATGAGTGCTGTGTCTCAATGATGAATTTACAATAGCACTGTACTTCTATTTATTTCACCATAAAACTGAGTGGGCATGTGGTGGGAGTGGCAGCTCATTGGTAAGGCCATGACAGATCTGAAGAAGTGTCAAAGCGAAACCGCTGCAATCACTTTCACAGCTGAACAGATGGTAGGGAAATCTTTCTTTTTGACTTAAATAATGTTTTGGATGTTACATCTGCCAAATTAACAATTTGATACGTTAGATAAATTAGTCATGAATAAGTGAATAAATAAGCCATAGACTCTCAAAAAAAAAAAAAACAAAATGTGTTCTTTGGTACGTTTTTTCAGGCAACTACAACAAAGGTTACTATTGGCTCTCAGTTGAGATTGCCTTAACCCATGGCCTTACCAATGAGCTGCAACTCCCACCTCATGTTGACTTAGTTTTTGGTGTAATAAATAGAAGTACAGTACTATTGAAGATTCATATTGAAACACAGCACCCATCTGCCAATAAAACCACTAGGAAGAGTTAAATTTCCAGAGTCTTTATTGAGCTACCTCAGACTTCTGCTTTAAAATAACGAAAAGAATTACCTAAAAAAAGGCTACAACACATCCTTATAAGGATGTATTTTTGTTCTGATAACCTTTTATCCTAAACTGAATCAAATACTCTTTATTACCCGTGTCCTTCTAAGGACGGCTTACATAACTGGAAAAACTTTACTATGGAAACTGAAAAGGATTTTAAGACAATATAGAATTTGACACGTCCTTTTAAGGACAACCTGTAATAAGCAGATACAAGCTTGGACACCAGAGCTAGTCAACATTTATCGATTCCCATTTTAGTCTGGGATATCAAGAATCAATTGTTAACATTACTTAGTTTATTGTTAAGGGTAGGGTTATACATTCATAGGTAAAGTACTAGATAAATCAGACTGCAGGCCATTACACTCCTTTAAAAAAAAAAAAAAAAAACTATTCAGAAGGTCAAAAGTTTCCTATAGCCTCAAAGAGGGTAAGACAAAATAGACCAGGGGTGAATTTGAGGCTACCCATGTAATTATCTAAGTTTAGCTTAAAGCTGGCAAGAGTGCTACTCTGTTTAACATGTAGTGGACGTTTGTTCCAGAAGTGAGGGAAATGTTGAGATATGAACCCATCACACCAACATATCTTACTTATCAGTTAATAAAAGTTTTGTTCTTTTAAGTGTGTATTTAAGGTATCATTTCTTCTGTGAAGGAATGAGAGGCCACCAATGGTTGGATCCTTCATAGCTTGAAAGGCCATATACAGATCCCGTTGGAGGTGTCTATAAGAGACTGAGGGTAAAAGGTGCATTATATTCAATAATGGATTTGCTGAAATATCAGTAAAGGGTAATCAAGACTTATATGTATCTAGTGGAAATGCCTTTGGAAAGTAGATGAGCCAGATAAAAAGATTTCCAAACCACACATGATGGTCAAATGATAATGAATTATCAACAAGATTGCCTAAATACCTTATGACAGTGTTTCGTTTGAGGGTTGCATCACCTATATGGTATGCAAAAATGTTTTCTTTACCAAAATGAACATTAATACATGTTTTCACATTTAAGTTTTGACCACCGTCCTTGTACCAATTGTCAACATGGTCTAACCCATATTGGAGCAACTGTGAATCAATGGAATATCAAATAACAATACTCAGTTTACAGTCATCTACTAACTTAAGTGATCATAGGCCAGGACTGTGGACCTGAAGGTCTGAGAAACTGATGCCAAATAGGAAAGGGCCCAACAGTGAGCTTTGCAGTACACCAGTGATAACATTTTTGCTTTTAGAAATGGCACCTGTGACTCTAACCACATGAGTTCTCCTGTTAAACATTCACTGCAAAACAAAGATTTATGTTTAGATCTGCAAGTCTGTTAATAACGCCTGCATGGGGAATAGTGTCAAACTCCTGATCTAGTCCAGATATGTTGTATTTACTTCATAACTGCTATCCAATGCTTCAGTTACTTTTTTCAAAGAAATTAATGAGGTTAAAGAGGCAGGACTTTCCTTATTAATTTCTCCAAATCTTTTGGTTTCTAATACCATGATGGGAATGGACCCCATTTCTAAGTCAAAGTATGATTAAAGTTCATGAAATTAGTACCGTTTCAATCTTTGACGTCAGCTAGAAGTGCTCTTCACAGCACGCGTAATGTGCCCAGAGGCATTGGGATCTGAGGGGGCTACACTGTGATGAGTAGAAGGGCCACCTCAGTGGCACTGAAGCCCAGGGCAAGGTCCCGGGTGGAGCCACCATGGATGCAGATCTTGGTGGTAGTAGCAAATATTCAAACGAGAATTTTTAAGGCCGAAGTGGAGAAGGGCTGCATGTGAACAGCAGTTGAACTTGGATAAGTCTGTCCTGAGAGATACTTGAGCACTGTTCCAAAGGGATGGGTGATGGCCTCCATTGACCTCAGCTGATCGAAAGGGAGTCAGGTTCAGGTCCCCGAATCTGGAGCTGTGGAGATGGGTGCCTCACTGCAATCAGTGTGGTGATGCAAACAATCCCAGAGATGCTGGCATGGGCCCCTGGCAGAGTTCTCTTTTCTGTATAAAGGACAGGGTGCCCCAGAATGGGTTCACCCCAAGACAGGGGCCTGCACCCTGGAAAGCATTGTGGTTCCAAGGGCATCAGGTGAGGTCTTGCTGGCCCTTAAAAATCTGGGGGAGAGGGTGTAAGTCTCAGACAGGGCCGTAGGTATGTCAGACTGGAGAAAGAGAATATATATGGTAGGTAAAAGTAAATATCTGTTCAATATCCTATCTCAATTATATGGACAATTTTAAAGCTGTTTTGAAACTCAGACATTTAAAGCATTAATCAGATGATCTGATACAACATATGATTGATTTTATTTAATTAAATGGATGTTACTTTGCATTTTTTTCTATAATCTGAAAAAGTCCTGGTTTAGAAAAAAAGTGTTTACTGTGGAGTTTAATAAAGTTTTTTTACAGCTTATTTTATTATTTTTCTTTCAGATTAGCTCAATGTGCAATAAGCTGCCATTTTATCTTTGTTTACATTTTATGTGATTGCATGCTTCACTGACAAAACATCATGTTTAGTTTATGTTTGATATTTTTATGGCAAGCTATCTAATACTCCAGAAAAGCATCATGTCACTGCTATGGCTTTACAGAAAATCTGAGACGTCTCTGTTATATTTTATTTTCTGCATATGCAGTTTTTGTTTTTATGCTGTGAATTATTTTAACCTTTCCAAGCTTCACACAAGCCACACACCTCAAAATATTATTAGAGTGCACCAATTTAACTGCAACTAAAAGAAGACTGATGTTTTATACTTTTATTTATATGTCAGTAGCTTCTGATCTACCGGTGGCATACAGTGCACAAAAACAGATGAAAAATTAATAATATAAGGACAGCTCTCTGTCGAGCATCAAACAGACCAAAAACTTTAAATGTGCTTTCTAACATGATACGACAGTTTGCAACTGTATCCATTTTAAATTCTGCATTATTTCCATTAATTTACAGTGTTTCTTTCCAGCAGAGTAACTTACATACCTTCTCTACTGTATCCCATGCATTTTCAGACTTCCCCATATCAAATCTTTTCAATTCAGCAGTTCCAACAGATTTCATTACCAAATTTCTGTTCCACTCAAATATTTTTTTTCTATTTTTTTCTGATATATATTCTTAAAGATTTATTACAAGTTGGTCAGTGTTTCTTATCTTGCCTGTAGCCATACCTACTGAAGCTTTAATTAACATGATGCAGGTGTGTACATCTGTTAGAATTTCTGCAGACAGTCTCATTGCCTTTTTTTTCATAGCTATTAGTTTAGAACACATCTTGTCTTTTTTGTCATTCGCCTTATAATATGACTCACATTTTCCGTGTATTTTTTTCAGTTAATTATTTTTACTGTGTGCTAGTAATATTACTTGATCTGCACACATCTGCAGTTTTTGATTGAGCAAGGTCTGTTTCTCTTAATTGACTACTCCTTGTGTCATTATTTCTTATACCACAATTTATCTCTTATTATGGAATCATGCAACTCAACAAATTCACAGGCTTTGATTCTGTTCTTCAGCTATGTAACATACAGTGGATATAAAAAGTATACACACCCCTGTTAAAATGCCAGGTTTTTGTGATATAAAAAATGAGACCACAATAAATCATTTCAAAACATTTCCTACCGTTATAAGCTGTCCAATTCAATCGAACAAACAAATCTGTTAGGGGAAAAAATATAAAAAAATAAAAAAAATACAATAAGCTGGTTGCATAAGTAGGCACAGCCTTAAACTAATACTTTGTTGAAGCACCTTTTGATTTAATTACAGCATTCAGTCTTCTTGGGTAGGAGTCTATCAGCATGGCACATCTTGACTTGGCAATATTTGCCCACTCTTCCTTTCAAAAGCGCTCCAAATCTATCAGATTGCAAAGGCATCTTTTGTGCACAGCCCTCTTCAGGTCACCCCACAGATTATCTATTGGATTTAGGTTCGGTGTCTGGCTGGGCTATTCCAAAACTTGAATTTTCTTCTGGTGAAGCCATTCTTTTGTTGATTTGGATGTATGCTTGGGGTCATTGTCGTGTTGAAAGGTGAAATTCCTCTTCATCTTCAGCTTTCTAGCAAACGCCTGAAGGTTTTGGGCCAAAAGTGACTGGTATTTGGAACTGTCCGTAATTCCTTCTACCTTGATTAAAGCCCCAGTTCCACCTGAAGAAAAGCAACCCAAAACATGATACTGCCACCACCATGCTTCACCGTGAGGATGTTCTTTTGGTGATGCAAAGTGTTGTTTTTGTGCCAAATGTTCTTTTCGGAATTGTGGCCAAAAAAGTTCAGCCTTGGTCTCATCAGACTATAACACATTTTCCCACATGCTTTTGGGAGACTTGATGTATTCTTTTGCAAATTTTAGCTGGGCCTGGATGTTTTTCTGTGTAAGAAAAGGCTTCCGTCTTGCAACCCTACCTCATAGGCCCGATATATGGAGAATACGGGAGATTGTTGTCACATGTAGTACACAACCAGTACTTGCCAGAAATTCCTGCAGCTCCTTCAGTGTTGCTGTAGGTCTCTTGGCAACCTCCCTGACCAGTTTTTGTCTTGTCTTTTCATCAGTTTTGGAGGGACATCCAGTTCTTTGCAATGTTACTGTTGTCCCATATTTTCTCCACTTTTTGATGACTGTCTTCACTGTGTTCCATAGTATTTCCAATGCTGTGGAAATGTTTTTGTACACTTCTCCTGACTGATACCTTTCAACAATGAGATCCCTTTGATGCTTTGTAAGCTCTCTGTGAATCATGGCTTTTGCTGTAGCAGGCAACTGAGTAAATGTCAGGAAAATCCTACTAGGACAGCTGAATAGCTGAACTTTATATGGTGTTAATCAGAGTCTCATTAATTGATGGCAGGTGTGTACCCAAGAAGACTGAATGCTGTAATTAAAGCAAAAGGTGCTTCAACAAAGTATTAGTTTAAGGGTGTGCACACTTATGCAACCAGCTTATTGTACATTTTTTATATTTTTCCCCAACACATTTGTTTTTCAATTGAATTGTACAGGTTGTAGGTCACATTAAAGGTGGAAAAAGTTTTGCAATGATTTACTGTAGTCTCATTTTTTATATCACAAAAACCTGGCATTTTCATAGGGGTGTGTACACTTTTTATATCCACTGTATATGTCAATAGTCTCAGTGTAACCTTTTACTCATTTCTCTAAGAACTATTTTTCATCTTTCCCATCTTCAAGAAAAGTATGAGTCATATATTGTTGTGGCTTCTTTCCTGTACCTCATAGAGGTGGAGGGGTGAACATTCCAAGTAAGGGACTGCCTGCTGAGGCAATGCCATCATGGTGAAGGTCACTTGACCCAAGAATCACCTAGGGTGCTATGTGAGGTGGAGAGGCTCAGCAGGAAACCTGAAAAATGGGTGGCCAACACAGGCTGTATTCAGTACTGAAGAACAGGTTCTGCAGAGGGCTTGCAACTTTCTCAGGTAAAAAAAATGTATACTGCAACAGAAACCACAAGAAGACAAAACTCAGTTCAACTCAGCATGACAGGAGAAAGCTCAATTGCTATGCCTTTGAATCAGAGAACTTGCAACTTGATGAGGGGATCTGATGAAAGCCAAAAGGAAGTTAGGTCCTCAACAAGGGAAATCTTGACTGCTAAATCCATTATACGTATCGACACTTGGAATGTTCGTACAGCCTATACCACTGGTAGATTGACACAAATCATACACAAGATGAAGCATTACAATCTATTGGTTGTTGGAAACAGCGAAATGAGATGGACTGGATCAGGCAAGATTATTTCAGAAGATGTTACTGTTCTGTTTTCAGGTGGCAATAGGCATGAGAATGGAGTTGGCGTACTGCTTAGTAAAAAGGCGTCAAAAACTTTAGTCAGATGTGAAACAATCAGTGACCAAATTATTTCAGAATGCTTACACAGCCATTTCACCAAACTAACATTACTACATGTTTATGCACCAACAGAAGCAGCCACAGATACTGAAAACAAAGAATTTTATGAACACCTACAAGATATAGCCTCAATTCCCAGTTATGATCTTAGAACTGTGATGGGTGATTTCAATGCTCAAATCAGATGCAAAAGAGAGGGATTTGAACACGTCATTGAATCCCCTGCTTTAGGAAACAGAACGGATAATGGTTATAGATTCCTGCAGTTTTATAGTAACAATCACCTTAAAGCTGGTGGCAGCATACTCGAACATAAAGACATTCATAAGGCAACATGACATTCACCCAACGGATACACGGTGAATCAGATTGATCACATTTGCATATCTCGTCGATGGGCAAATATGCTTCAAGATGTCAAGAGTACAATGGGGAGTTGATGTCACATCTGATCACTGCCTTCTGGTTGCATCAATGAAAACAAAACTCAAGAACCAAAAGAAAATGGCAGTATCTCCTCAATTTAACACCGACATGTTGATGCCACCTGATGTGCAAACCAGATACAACATCAAGGTCCAAAACCTATTCTCTGCCCTACAGAGTGCAGATGATGACACTGAACAGCAATGGGAACAGTTCAAGGCAATCATTAGAGTGCAGAAGAAACAATTGGGTATAAGAGAAGCAAAAGAAAAGAAGCGTGGATAACAGTTGAAACTTGGAAAGCCATTGATTCATGACGTGATTGCAAGCGAAGATGAGAGCAGGCATACCAAACTGGCCAGTCATTAGACACTTTGACTGAAGAATATAAACAGAAAGATAAACTGGTCAAAAAGATGTGCAAAAATGACAAAAAGGTATGGGATGATAAACTGGCAACAAAGGTAGAAAGCGGCAGCGATTGGAAATTCCAGGGCATTATATTGTGTTGCCATGAACTTACAGATGAGAATAAACACACCTATTAGATTAGCAAATGGAAAAAATGCAAAAAATCACATCAGGAACAATTAAAGAGATGGCAAGAACATTTTGAATCTGTGCTAAACTGTCCACGCCAGATGATCTGCATGACTTTGGCAATGATGGCCATGTGTCAACAATGATTCTGGATGTGAATTTGGCAGACTTTAGTGAGACTGAAGTAAAGGAAGCCATAGCCAGATTAAAGAATAGAAAAGCTCCTGGAACAGACCAGATACAATCAGAGTTGCTATGTCTTCAGTGGAATATTTCACATATCTCTTGAACAGCATATGGACTCAAGAAAAGGTATCTAATTATTGGAAAAATGTCATCATCATCATCATGCCTTTACCAAAAAAGGGAGATCTTAAGAGACTGTACAAACTGGCAAGGACTCACATTGTTGTCATTCCCAGGCAAAGTTTTCGACAGTGTATTACTGAACAGACTAAAAGGAGCAGTTGATGACAGACTCAGACAGGAACAGGATGGATTTAGATCAGGTCGATCCTGCATTGACTAGATATTTGAACTCAGACAAATTATAGAAAAAGCAACAGCTTGGAATAATAAGTCATTGTCAACTTTGTGGACTTCAAAAAAGCCTTTGACTGTATACATTGACCATCACTATGCCATATCTTGGCGTAATACAGGATTCCTCCAAAATTCATTACACTCTCTAAGAGTCTGTATCAAGACAGCAAGTGCACAGTTCAGGTGAATAATGACTACAGTGACTGGTTTGTGGTGGTCACTGGTGTACGACAGGGACGTATACTGTCTCACTTATTATTCACAATAGTTATTGATTGGGTCTTGTGGAAAGCATTACATGGAAACTCAGTGGGACTGGAATGGGTTGATGACAACAAACTATGTGACTTGGACTTTGCTGATGACATAGCTCTTATTGATACAACATGGAGTGGAATGGAGACAATAACCACATCAGTGGAGAAACAGGGTGGGAAAGTAGGTCTCAGAATGAATCTTGACAAATGCAAAGTGTTGGTCAGCGAGGCATGGAATGACAACAAAGAGGTAACGGCTGCAGGATCAGTATTAGACATGACAGAGAACTCCTGCTACTTGGGCAGTTTCATCTCTCATACAGGTAACTGTGAGAAGGACGTTCTGGTTGTACTTCAAAAAGCAAGTGCAGCGTTCATTAGACTATCCAAAATCTGGAGATCAAAAATGGTTGCACTGTCCACAAAGGTGAAGCTATACCAAGCACTGCTGCTGTCTACACTCTTACGACCAATCACAGCATCAGCCATGAGAAAACTTGAGGTCGCTCATCATAAATGGTTAAGATGCATTTTGGGAATATCGTGGCAGGACAAAGTTAAAAAAGAGAGTGTTAGAGAAAGAACGCAACAATGGAAACGTGAAAATATCATTATGGAAAGAAGACTATGATGGTTTGGTCATGTTAACCATATGAACACTAGCAGGATTCCTATATAATCCCTCAACTGGGAAATAGCTGGATACAGCAGAAGACCAGGCAAACCTTGACAAAACTGGAAAGGAGTTATAACAAGAGACCTGTCACCTGAATATCACTTGAGAGGAAGCACAAGAAGCAGCAGCTGATAGGACACCGTGGAGTCAACTTCTGGCCCAATGCATCATCAATGTGGGGTGAACCAAAGACTGAAAGAAGATGGCTTCTTTACCAACAGCATGCAAGAATGCAAACTACTGAACTGCAGACTTTTGTAGTCCACATACAGTAAGGAATAATTCAAATTTCTGCACTCAAAATTTCCATTTTTTTTTTGTTTTACTAAATTTCAACTCAGTACAAGAATTCTATGGTGTTGTATTTGAGACATTTTTCCACAGAGAATTAAAATTCTGTAGTTCAAAACACACTGACTCTCGGAAGCAAACATGCATCTTCATTTCTGCAGATACATTTCTAAGTTTTACCAGGTATGATCACACTTCTGACACAATGATATATCAGAGGGCTTAATAAATAATACTTCGCCAGAACAGATATATTCTTAAGCCTACGAGGTCAATTTTCAACTACATTCCCTGGAACTTTCATGTAGCAGACTACCTGCTAATCGCAGAATTGAGGTCATTAGCATTTAAAAGTACAAACCCAGGTTGACAGTGACAATGCAAATGGTTTCTTTTTGGGAAAAGGTCTTTAGGCCACTGAGATCCAAGAAGGACCTGAATTTGTTTATTTTCTTTGGCTCCAAAAAGATGGGGAATAAAATGCTAAACTTTTCTGTTGTGGTGTGACCTCTTGGATGTCCATTTTCCTTAAGAGGCTTAAGACATTCTTCCTTGCTACTTGCTATGACAAGGTAGGACATTTAGCAAAGATAAAGGCAGTATCTGAGAATAGTATATCCTCTGGATATTACTTTTTGACTTCCTTGTCCTTGGTAGCTTTTTTCTAAGCCTTCAAATGGAGGGGAAAATAAGTCTGCTGCCAGTGTGAGATGCTTTGGCAAAGTTTCAGGGCTACAAATACATGCTCTGTGATGACTGCAGCCTCACAAGGTTTATCATTACCCCAACCTTTAGATTCACAACACTTTGGAAACCAGACTGAGGGGAGTCTCTCTTTCTGTCGCCACCTACCTTGTAGCATTCTCCTGCTATTAATATTTTGCACCCATGCCTGAACTACAGGCAGAATTAGTTTCTATGCATTCTTTTAAAAGAATGTTGTGGAGAGTGGATCTTACTACCCACAGCAGTGAAAATCTTGCCCCACTTTTCTATATTTTTGAGGTGCTGTTGAACTTCTTTGCTATATAAACTAGGTATGTAAAAGGTAAATCAAAAAATTTTGCCTTGATTTCTTGCTGTCCACAGCATAATCTTTATGGATAACCAGGAGTGTGGGTACAAGACAATGACATCTCTAGCAGCACATCTTGCCTCTTATATAACATGCAGAACATGCTGTTGCTTATGCCTCAATGGCCTTGGTCTTTACATTTTCATTTGGTGACCATTCAATAATGCAGTCCAGTGCACAGTGCAGGTCATCTTACAGGTCCCTTTGAAAATACATGTATAAGATAGTTCAGTACCTACAAGGGGGAAGTGGTGGTCATGAGGACATACTTTCCAAACTTGTTAACCCATCTGGGTTCCCAGACTCTTGGATGGACAGCTGGACTCTGAGGTGTTCAAGTCTTTCTCATGGCTGCAGAAAAAGCAATGGAAGCCGAATTGAGAGTATTTGCACAAACACTCTCTAGGCAGCCAACTCCCCCAACATTAGCTCCAATGCTGATATAAGTGATGCTGGGGTAAGTGGCTCTTAAAGTGCCAGCATCAAAAAATATCAGCAAAAGGGACACCACTAGCTGTAGCAAAACTGATACATGATAATACAGCACTTGGAAAATTGGAGCTGGGTGAAGAAATATGGGACTGATGCCAGAGGCATAAGCATCTGCATTCTAATGGGCAGCTCTGACTGAGTAAAAACAGGAGCTAATGACACAGTGCTAGTGAATATGAAGCTCATGGGGGAAGAATAGACTTTTACAATGCCACAGTTCAGTAGAGTTAGAAGAAACAGGTTATAATATTGTGACTTGAGTGATAACAGTGACTTAAGCCTGCTTCTTTTAATTAGCAATTGATAGAAGTGGCAAGTGCAGGGACATGATTCTAGCCTCAAATCTGTAATCTAAGTCTGATCTATATTTAATGCACCAGAGACCAATTTCACAACCAACACAGACAGAATTTTAACTGAATCTAGTGTCTGAATAAATCTTATTAACAACAATGTTTATATATGAAGAATTCGCCTTAACAGTAGACTAAAGAAAAGTAACGAATACTTTTTATATACAGCACAGACATTACCTCCTAAACTTTGATAAGACAAGAAGTTTCAGATCTCTTATTTGAAGAGTTCGAAGGTTTTTAACTTGGGATACATGAGAAGAACCAGACAGCTCTATAGATGTGGCATCTGCTTGAGAATCAGGCAAGTGAGAAAGTTAAATTATTGTTAAAATTTGTCACAGTGTGTCACAACATTAGGTGTTAAAGGTTGCCATGATGTGTTTATCATGTCAACTGATTAAATTCTACACAGAAAAAAATATATATGTCTGTTGGCAGGATTAATAGCCTGAAAACACCCAGAGTTCATAGATAGGTACTAGGCTATTGGCCCTAGGGCCTTTATAAGCCTAGCCAAAAAGGTACCCTGGCTTTCACCACCCAAGAAAATTATTTTCCTGTGCCCCTGTCAAGCAGAGCCACAGAAGTGATCCCCAGGGTGAATTTCCTATTTCACATCCAGTCATCAAGATTTTTCTTGAAGAGTGCTAATGAGGAGCTTTGTTTGATATAGATAGGTAGTTTGTTCCAGAGCATGGGAAGTCTCTGGGACAGGAATCTATCCCTCCAGCATGTTCTGTTTATTGTGGTGACAAGGTTTAGGTCCCTAGAACATGTATAGCTTGGAGGGATTGGGATTTCTTTAAGTGGAGCATGTCCAACAGCTCTGGGTTTGACATAGCTTTGTATGTTAGGCAGAGATTGCCCCTGAGTAGGTGAAATGCGACGAAGTAAAGCTGGAGTTTTTTGAGACGGTCTGTGTAGGGTATCTGTTTGAGGCTGGTAATCCTCTTTGTGAGGTATTTCTACAGCCTTTCTAGTTGTTGTAGATGTCTTGTGAGATACATACCAAAAGGGGCATTGTACTCTATAATGGGTCTATTGAGTGATGAGTAGAGGGGAACGATTACCTCTTTTTTCCTGGATGAGAAACCTTTTGTGATGAGGTGTGCCACACAGAAAGATTTCCTGACTACTGTGGCGATGTAATTATCAAAGGAGAGACTACTGTCCACCTGTGTCCCAAGGTCTCTTATCACACTTTCGGTGTTAAGTAGACTACCACCTATGTTGGTAGCTCATGGGTACAGAGTTTTTACCAAAGGGGATGACCATGCACTTTTTAGCATTGGGCTTGAGGCTATGACTTTGACACCAGGCATCTATCTCAGTGAGGCCCTTTTGTAGGATGTCCACATCATTAGGAGTTTCGATTATGACTCCTAGTTTGCAGTCATCTGCGAACTTCATTAGCCAAAGACCTTCTGTGTCAGCCTGTACTTCAGAGAAGTAGATACCAAACAGGAGAGGACCCAGGACTGAACCCTGTGGTACTCCACTTGTCACTGGTCTGAAGTCGGATTTGGAGTCAGCTACTTTCACAGTGTGGGTTCTGTCAGTGAGCCAGTTGGCAACCCATCTTCTGACATAGGGATTTATACCTAGTTTTGTGAGTTTATTCATAATTCCAGAGTGGGGGATGGTGTTGAAATCCTTGGTGAGATCTAGATAGGCTGTGTGAACCACCTTACCCTCATCTATGGCTTTGGTGACTGCTTCAAGGAAGTCTATCAGGTTTAGGAGACAAGATCTGCCTTTTACAAACTGAACTGGGTGGGGTCCAGAGTTTGGAGATTACCAGTGTCTTTGTTTATAAGTTCCATGATGATACATTTAATGGCCTTGCAGACCAGGCTCATCAGGCTAATAGGGCAGTAGTTCCCAGGGTTCATGGTGGATCCCCTTTTGTGGAGTGGGATAATCATCACTGTGCACCATTCAGTGGACACAAAGCCTGAGGTGAGGCTATAATTGAACATGGTACTTAGGTGGGGTGCCAGTTCATTCTGTAGTTTGTGTAGAATGCAGCCTGGGATGTTGTCAGGTCCCATGGATGCTGTGTTCTTGGCTTTGGAGAGTGTGTTTTTACCTGTGCAGCCGTGATTACAGGAACTTTGCATTCTTCCGGTACAGAGATGGGCCCTTTAGGGGGTGAGAGGAGGGTAAAGTTAGCACTGAACCTATCTGCCAGGATGTTGGCAATATCAGTTGGTTCTGTATATTTAGTGCCATTGTGCTGTAACTCGGAGCAGATCTGAGTGTTGCCATTGAGATTCTTCACATAGCTATAAAATGTTTTGTGGTTGTCTTTAGAAACAGTGGCGATTTTGTTTTGTAAGTAGCTTTGGAGGATTTTATGAGGGATCTCAGCTTCTTACTGAGGCTGACCAGGGAGTTCCTCCAGTAATTGGGATTTTAATCTGTTTTGCAGCAGTTTCTTTCTTCTGTTGTAGAGTTTGTTTATGGCAGGGGACCACCAGATTGGCTTCCTTTTTTTGGAGAATAGCATCTTGGTTCTGATAGGGATAGCATGATCCATGCACTTGTGTAAGTGCTTATAAAGTGCATTTGGGCAGGATTCAGCAGTCGTACTTCTATTGTCCGTCTGCATGCATGTCGTGAAGTCTGCCACTTCTGTCTTAAGAAGCGTGAAGTTGGCTTTGGAGAAATTATTTATGGTGGTTTCCCTAATGGGGTTGGGGTGGGGGCGGGATGTGGATGTCTAGGCTGATTAGCTTGTGGTCAGATCTGACCAATGAGGAATTAACTTCTGGTGTGGAACACTGGTTTCCCATGTTGGTAATGACCAGGTCTTGGATATTGCTGCACCTGGTGGGGGTGTGGATAAGTTGATCCAAGGCTTTGGAATTTATGAATTCCAGAAAACGTTGAGCAAAAGAGTTGGTGCATAAGTAGTTTTCCCAGTTAATGGTGGGGTAGTTGAAATCACCCATTATTATGGTGTTAGGTTGTACTTTAATATTTTCCAGTGTATCAAGAAATGAGGAGTGGGAATCCTGAGGCATGGTGGGGGATCTGTAGCAAGCTACAATTTGGATTGCAGTCTTGCCCAGAGTTAGTTGCACTTGGATAATCTCGGATGCATTATGCTGAGCAAATAGCCTGGAGGTGTGGATATCCTTAATGAATATGGACACGCCTCTGCCTTTAGTGTTTCAGACCAGGTTAGGTGTCCGAAAGGTGTGGTATGAATTATAGCCTGGTAATGCAGGGGTGCTCTCTGGAGCCTTGAATCAGGTCTCTGTCACTGCACAGATGTCGATGTTCTTCATTTTAAGGAGTGCCTCGAGTGAGTGCATTTTGAGGTTTAGACTTCTAGCATTGTGTAGCATTACCCTCAGATTTTGCTTGCTTGTACCTGTTACGGTGGTGAATTTGTCATTTCAACTTTGCCTAAAAAGGCACTATAGGGGTGGCAAGAGCCTTAGCCAGTATCTGGAATCCCAAGGGCGACAGGTGCAGGCCATCTCTGGCAAAGCATCATGGTCTGTTGATCATGTCATCCCAGGCAGACAGATACTGTATCCCCTTAGAATGACACCAGAAGCTTAGCCAATTGTTGAAGTCAATCATTTTGTCCTTGTATTGTGGTATCATTCTGAGTGATGGCAGGATGCTACTCAGGGCTAGGGTCATACCTGCCTGGGCTACAAGATCAGAGAGCTTCTCCTTGTCTCTTTTCATGTAGTCCAAGGCAGTACATCTCAGGTCATTCACAACAACATGGACAATGACAGAGTCATATTTGTACTTGTTGTGGAGTGACCTGAGTGCATACGTTATGTGGCAGATCCTGGCACCTGACAGGCAGCTGACAGTAACTTTCTCCTTGTTTAGCCTGATGAGTGGAAAATCAGTGTGCCTGATTATAGAGTCACCTATGACTAGAGTGTTGGGTGCGTTGTTATGCCTTATGGGCTGTGGTTGGGTGGCACACTGAGTTTGTGGGCTATGTGCCATTTGGGTTGTGTTGGGGGGTGGAGGGTGCTGGCATTTCTGCTTTGCAGGTCTCTGTTGCTTGGGCAGATTTTTATTGAGAGCCTCCGTGAATGTAGGTGTGTGTTTTGTGTTTCTATGTGTGTGTTTTGGTGGTGTAAACAAAGACTTGTAGTTAATGTGATGAATGTCCTAGGTCCAATGGTGCAGAAAACAAAGAAACATACTTTCTTATGCGAATTAAAAAAAGCAAATCTCATGTGTAAAGAGAGGTAATAGAGTAAGAAAATAAAAAAAAAATGAGATGTACTTGACCAGTACACCAAGCAGTATTTTAGCACTGCCACCAAAACATCTCAAAAGTTACAATGGGCTATTTTCTTCAGAGTAAATTCTAGTTCAGCAAAGAAGAACTGAAGAGTGTGGTATGTGTGGTTTAGGCAGTTTAAGAAAGTTTTATCTGTCAAGAAGTCCTAATGCCTGTTACAAGTCCTACAGGTCATCGACGATGAAGCTGTACATATCAGATCTGAGTATAAGTCCTACAGGTTATCGATGATGAACCCATACATATCAGATCTGAGTATAAGTCCTACAGGTCATCGATGATGAATCCGTACATATCAGATCTAAGTATAAGTCCTACAGGTCATGGACGATGAAGCTGTACATATCAGATCTGAGTACAAGTCCTACACGTCCTCGACGATGAACCCATAAGTTCATAGGTAGGTACTAGGCTATCTGCCCAAAGGCATTTATAAGCCTAGCCAGAATGTGTTGGCTTTCACCGTCCCCTTAGATTAGGTCCCTGTGCCTCTGTCCAGCAGAGCCACTGAAGTGATCCCCGATGTAAATTTTCTGTTTCCCATCCACTCGTCAAGATTTCTTTTGAAGGGTGTTAGCGAGGAGCTCTGCCTAATGTAGATTGGGATCTTGCTCCAAAGCATGGGAAGTCTCTGGGACAGGAATCTATCCCTCAAGCACGTCTTATTTATTGTTGTGGTGAGGTTTAGATCCCTAGAGCATGTGGCTCGTGGGGATAACGTTTTCTTTAGGTGGAGCATATCCATCAATTCTGGGTTGGACATGGCCTTGTATGTCAGGCAGAGATCACATCTGAGTAGGCGGTATGCAACTGAGGACAGCTGTAATTTCTTCAGTTGAGCTGCATAGGGCATCTGTTTGAGGCCACTGATCCTCTTGGTGAGGTACTTCTGTGGTCTTTCCAGCTGTTGCAGGTGTCTTGTAAGGTACATCCCAAATGGGGGATTGTACTCTATGATGGGTCTGAGAAGTGATGAGTAGAGGGGCACAATGACCTCTTTTGATCTGGATGCGAACCCTTTTGTGATTAGGTGGGCCACGTAGAAGGATTTTCTAACCACTTTGGCAATGTGATTATCAAAGGTGAGATTACTATCTACTTAGGTCCCCAGTTCCCTTATTGCATCTTCTGTATTTAGGGGACGACCACCTATGTGGTAGTTTGTGGGTACTTTGTTTTTTCCAAAGGGGATGACTATGCACTTTTTGGCATTTAGCTTGAGGCCATGATTTTGACACCAGGTATTCATCTCAGTGAGACCATTTTGGAGGATGTTGGTATCAGTCAGAGAGTCAATTATAGCCCCTAGTTTGCAGCCGTCTGCGAACTTGGTCAGCCATAGTCTGCCTGTGCTTGCCTGTACCTCTGAGAAGTATATGCCGAACAGGAGGGATCCTAGGACTGAGCCCTGGGGAACTCCACTTGTAACTGATTTAGAGTCGGACCTAGCTCCTGCAGCTCTCACCATGTGGGTTCTGTCCGTGAGCCAGTTGGCAACCCATCTTGTGACATAGGGGTTTATGTTCAGGCTGGTGAGCTTGTCTATAATACCAGAATGGGGAATGGTGTTGAAGGCCTTTGCGAGGTCTAGGTAGGCTGTGTGTACCACCTTTCCCTTATCTATAGCCTTGGTAACTGTCTCAAAGAAGTCCACCAGGTTTAGGAGGTATGATATGCCCTTAACAAAGCCGAACTGGGTAGGGTCCAGTGTTTGGAGGTTCCCAATGTCTCTGTTAATGAGTTCTATGATGATGCACTCCATAGCCTTGCAGACCAAGCTAGTCAGGCTTATAGGGCGATAGTTCCCGGGGTCTGTTGTGGCTCCACCTTTGTGGAGCGGAATAACTTCTGCTGTGTGCCACTCTATGGGTATGTAGCCTGTGGAGAGGCTGAGTTTGAACAGTGTGTTTAGGTCCAATATGTTGTCACCTCTGGTGGGAGTGTTGACCAGTTGTACCAGGGCATTTGAGTTTATAAATTCTAGGAAATGTTGGGCAAGGGAGTTAGTACTTGAGTAGTTCTCCCAGTTAATGTTTGGATAATTGAAATCACCCATTATTAGGGTGTTTGGTAGGACCTTTATGTTTCCCAGTGTTTCTAGGAATGTGGAATGGGGTCCTGGGACATGGTGGGTGATCTGTAGCAAGCTACAATTTGAATTGCTTTTTTGCCCATTGTTAGTTGCATGTGTATGATCTCTGAAGCATCATGCTGTGCCACTAACCTGGAGGTGTGGGTATCCCTTGATGAATATGGATATGCCCCCACCTTTTGTATTTCGGTTTGGATTCTTCAAAATGTATGGCATGACTTGTAGCCTGGTAGTGCTGGAGTGCTCTCTGGAGCCTTAAACCAGGTTTCTGTTACTGCACATATATCAATTTTCTCCATACTGAGGAGTGCCTCGAGTGCGTGCATTTTGAGGTTCAGACTTTTGGCATTGAGTAGCACTACCCTCAGTTTTTTGTTATTTGTGCTACTTACGGTGGTAGATTTGTCTTTTGAGCCTTGCCTAAAAAAGGCACTATGGGGGTGGCAAGAGCCTTGCCCAGTATTTGAAAGCCTAAGGGTGACAGGTGCAAGCCGTCTCTAATGAGGCAGCGTGGCTTGTCGAGCATGTCATCCCAGGCGGACAGACACTGGATCCCCTTTGAATGACACCAGAAACTTAGCCAATTGTTGAAATTGAGAATTTTTTCTTTATACCATGGTATCATTCTTGGTGAGGGCAGGATGCTACTCAAGGTCAGGGTCATACCGGCCTGGGCTACATGATCAGAGAGCTCTTCCATGTCTCTTTTCATGTAGTCCAGAGAGGTACGGCTCAGGTCATTCACACCAACATGGACAATGACAGAGTCATATTTGTACTTGTTCTGTAGTGACCTGAGTGCTTGTGTTATGTGGTGGATCCTGGCGCCCGACAGGCAGCTAACAGTAACCTTCTCCCTATTCAGCCGAGTGAGTGGGACGTCAGTGTGCCTGACTATAGAGTCACCTATTACTAGTATGTTGGGTATGTTATTTTGCCTTAAGGGCTGTGATTGCATGGCACACTGGTTTTGTGAAGTATGTGTTTCATGGTTTATGTTGGGGGGTGGAGGTTGCTTGGATGTTTGCTTTGGAGGTCTCTGTTGGTTTTGCAGATTTTTATTTAGAGCCTCTGAGTATGTTTTCATGTATTTATGTGTGTTTTTTTCAGTGCTTCTTTAATGGGTTTATGTGAGACTGGTGGTGTGATGCAAGTATTTCCCTTCTCCTCTTGACTGTCTGATCCAGTCTTGTGTTGAGAGAGCTTAGCCTCCAGTTTGGCTGTATAATTGCATCTCTTGCATGTATTAGTTTGGTGGTAGGCGGACGGGGTTGTCTGTGTAAATGAGGCAGTTGTAACATTGCCTCAAAATGCCCAGATTCATCAGTTGGACTGACGAGTACACCTGAAACTGCCCTTTGGACATGCCTGGATAGGTACAGTGAACTGTTTTACTGGATGACTGGTAAGGTCGAATAGACAGCCTTGTCTTTCTGTACAGTACAGGAGGGTCTAGTGCTAGGGTTTATAAGTGCCTGCTATAAGTTTTGAGTAAGTGCCAGGCTGAGAAATGAGTGGCTTGAGTGCTTAAGTTGAAAGTTTGTCTAGTTCCAAGGGAAAAATTGAAGAGGAGACTTTGTGGAGCCAGGAATAGTTTTACCTTAGCTAACCGGCGCTGCCCAGCATGCAAAACTGAGCAAATATGGTATTTATAGCAGGGAAAAATGAAAGAGATAGAAACTAGCCCAAAATGGCCAATAAACTACTAATTTCTGGGCTGAAACCACTCCTCCAGGGACAGACAGGCTGCTCAAAGCTCCCCTCTCTCACAGGTGAACAGAGAACTTCCTTCTATCCAAGTAAGGTATGGGCAAACACAGAGATTTGTAACACAGCCCTGAATTCAGCACTAACCTAAAAACTGGACTATACTAGCTTAGAAAGGTGGGAAACAAGCATATATATATATATATATATATATATATATATATATATATATATATATATATATATATATATATATTTTTTTTTTTACAAAATAAAGCAGGTACACTCAAAAAACAATTTAAATGCACAGAAAAGGATACTTATTGTTATATATCGCAGATCAGAGTTGTAGTCAATGCCCCTAGTAATAAAGTAGGAAGAAACACAAATACAGTAAAAGCAGATGAATAAAGTACAATTATATATATATATATATATATATATATATATATATATATATATATATATAAAAAACAATAGAAAACGAACAAACTGATTTAAACAAGTTACCCAATTAACCAGAAAAAAGCTCAAAACTGAGCCCTGTTCCAGCAGTCTTCAATCAGACAAGTTTTAACTGCACACCCCTGCTTACTAGGGTGCAGGGGAACCTTCTCCAAAAAAGACGGCCTGGATCAGTGCTCAACTTATACAAACAAAGCTAGATTCAGCAGGCCTGAATCTGGTCTATGATACAGCAACAAGCCGCACCAATTTCAGAAAGAAACAGTTCAAATAAGCAGGCACAATAAGCCTGTGACCAGATATTCCCAGCTCAGAAGGGCAGAATCCAGCATACATATCAGATCTGAGTTTAAGTCTTATAGGTCATCGAAGATGAACCCGTACGTAACAGATCTGCTACTTAATCAGTCACACACATACTTGAGTGTATCTGTGCCATAAACACGTAAGAAGGCATGCTTGATGGCACTGAACTTAGGATATTATTCTTTAATACTGAACGCTTCTGCTTATGATCACCATACAGCAGCTTCCAAAATAAATGTAGCCTTGTCCTAGAAATGGATCAAACTAGATGGATCATGACACAGTTCCTTAGAGGGTTCTGGACCCTATACTTTTTATTGGGAACACATGCCATTCCAGAATGCTGACTTCACTGAATGGCATTGATTTTCACTTAATGTTCTTTTTTCTGTACTGTCTATGTCATTTGCAGTGTTTGTGTCAATGTGTCCACACTGTCAAACCCTTATACCTACTGTTAATGTGTGGCGCTGTATGTTGCTTTTTGCTCCCTTATAAAACGTGGCTCTCAACATATTTTCTTGTGCAATGATTGGCTACTGTACAGTTCTATAAGACTTAGTGTTACATTGAAAGCACACTTGGGTTCAGTTCCCTGTGGGATGCATTGATCAGATTTTATTAAAGCTGCTTTACGACTCATGAGAAGGCAGTCAGTGTTGTTCATGATGCCACTTCTTATGTTTTGTTTCTTTTTCACTTTTAGTACTGCTGTACTTTGAGCTTTGCATGGGAATAATTCTAGACATTAGTCTGACACTTTTTATTGTTACTATGAGTGTCAGTGTTAAGCAAAATTATTATTATATTAAGTTGCATTTCATTTTCTGGAAATCATTTGTGAAAAACTGAATTTTCAGTATTAGTGCTGTAAAGGTCAGGAATAGGTAACAGCCACTGACCATATTTGAAGGAAACTGACTCAGAGGAAATCAAGTTAACAGTAATCATTGCATTGTAAATGGATTCTGATGAATATTTCAAAGGCTTCCAGTTCCTAGTACTGTACCGATCCAGGTACAGCTATGGTAACATCCTGTTTGTTTCATATAATGCAGATATTTAGTAAATAAATTAGACAAGTTAATAGTCAATTAACTAATTTCAGACATTTCAATCTCAATTATTCTGGCAACATCTCATACACTGATGCATAGACTTTGCTGTTTATCCAGCACAAGGGATGCAAGTTCTGTAAATGCCGACGGCTGTATGATATGGATAGACATTTACAGAGTACTTTAGTATTGTGCAATACACAGTGAGAATGTGTCCACTGTGAAATAAATGAGGATGTTGCATGGCCCCAGATACACCCGAGTAGCACAGTTGTCTTAGTTTCCATCAGTTGCATTGTTCCTAAAAAAAAAAAATCTTCTAAAATGAATCTCGGTATCTGCAATGTATGAGGTGGATGTGTTAGAACCACCTATACATCAATGGATGCCATCCAGATATACACCAAAGATCTTTCTGTACTGTAGAAAACAGTGTAGAATAATTGTAGTGGATCAGCGTAGAATGACTAATTTTAATAAAATAGTTTCTATACCTCTTGCTGATATATATATATATATATATATATATATATATATATATATATATATGTAATTGTAGACCCACTGCAACCCTGTTCCTGCAATTTAAGTCTTTTTTGTACAACTTTTCTTTACTATCTCATCCCAGTGCTGTATGACTAGTTTCATGTTTTGCTCTTAATTCAGATTACCTCCCACTTTCATGTTCCATTTCTGCTGTGCATTTAAATCTAACATCATTCATATCACTCGTCTTATTATAAGCAGTAATTTACACAGCTGACTTCTTCTGCTGTATGCCCAAAAATAAGACTTTGTATATAGCATGTGTACCTGGTTAAAAAAAATGGTATTTAAGATGACGACTGTAGTGTTTTTTGTCTAGTGCTCCTGCATGAATGATCCTTAGTTCAGTGTTTTCAGGATCCTTTGTGAATGCCACAATGTAAAACTAGATTATTCTTTTTTTATGAAAAATTATTTTATAATGTGAATGGAGGTATATCACTACCTTCTAATCTGTTTACTTTTTTACTGATTATGATAGTCTGTGTAGTACAACAGACAAAACAAGTGTTATCTTAAAATAATTGCATGGATTTATAGAGGTGTACAGTGTGGCTGTGCACTGCTAAAGCTAAGGGAGCTCACTAAACTAAGTGTTTGAAGCTAATTAAGGATGTACTAGGTATGGCGTAGCCTTAGCATGCCACTCATAAGCCACGTAATGTGGAAGATGGGCAGTGTTAACAGGTAGTGCAGCACCACAGCAAGGTTCTAGAGGAGCAGGGCTGCCATGATGTGCACAGCTGAATTGAATGACATCATAATTAAACCATAACTCTGTAGCCAAGTCTGTAAGCATGGTAGAATGCAATGCCACAGGTACCAGCAGGAGGCTGTGGCAATCACAGTCAGGATAGTGTAACAGCACATTAACAGCACAGCTCTGTACAGGAACAGTAATGTGGGGGGTACACCAACGTGCCTGAGGTGCTCTTCATATAAAGGAGGTGTAAAGTGCTAGACAGAAAAATAGGAAAGGGAACTATACCAAGCAGAGGAAAACACACAAATGAGCAGTGAGAAACAGAAGTGGGGGGAGGAAGGATATTATTTTGTGGAATAGATCCCACGTTTATAACTAAAAGTAAAGGCTATTACAGAAAGTTAAGGAGGGACAGTTTTGGGTGAGATACAGGGAGAAGAGATGGTAGTGGGTATGTAGACAAACATGGAGCAGAGACAGAATACTTTGTGAATATACAAAAGGTGGGGTGGAGAGTGGCTGGACACAGGCAGGCATAGGGTAGACAAGTGGTGAAGGGAAGAACTGGACAATGAATACAGTATGAGCAATGACAGAGAAGGGACACAGGGTGGAATAGGGCAGGCTGCAGCTATGGTTAGCTGTCAGATCAGCCCAGAAGGCAACAACCTCAGGCATCATACACCTGTGTAGCCAATGCCATGCTCTGGTTGCTCTTTTGGTGACCCAGTGGCTTGTATTGGCTGGCCAAGCACCTTATCAAGTCACTCCAGAATGCATGCCATGTTGTCAGTGTAAGCATGTAGCTGAGACACCTCAGGAGCCAGCCAGGTGTGTCACTTTGTCATTACAGGTTTTACACCTTTACTGGCTTCAGAAGAGGACTCTCATCCCTCTTTTGAGAGACCAAAACAGATGGCACCATTCAAACCCCCCCCCAGACTGCCTCCAGGAGCATTTGCTCTCCTCCTGAGAGACCGATGCCAAATGCCACAGTGACCAAGCAGCACAGTGGCTGGATGAGCCTGAGATGGATGCAGCTGTGGTACCTCCTCAGCCACAACTGTAGCAGCATATTGAAGACACAATGGGAAGAAGATGGCAGGACACAAAGGGAGCATAAATGACACCGCATTTGTATACTGGAAGGCTGTATAATATACACACATCCCACATTCTACTTTCTGTGGCAATCAACCATATTCAATGGATGCTCATCACCAGCTGTATAATGAAGGAATCCCTGCTAAACTTAGGTCATCAAAACAGAACACAGAGGGATACAAATAGCACAAAACTGAAAAATTCTTAACTGCATCTTCTGAACGGCTGAATCCTACTGGTGAAGCAGAATAAGGTGCCACCACCTTAGGTCATCATAGTGATTCCTATATTGTTCCCTTATACAGGTGTTACTTGTAGTATCAGACAACACCTATGCCAGACTGTATCAGGGATACCTCTTTTTAAAGGAGCATTCATATCACCCCAGCAGGTGCTCCTTAAAGTCCCTCTGCAGAAAGAACATGAAAATAGTGCTCTCTCTTGCATACTATGCAGGAACCCTGTCATTATTAATGGAGAAAACAGTCATGGTCACTCAGTAATCTTAACTGAGGAGCAATATGGTAAGCCCATGTGCATGGACGCATGTTGCTGAATCATGTGCCATTTCATGGAGCAGTGCATTGTGATACAGCACTAAGCAGACTCACTGAGCTAATGGACATGCATACTTATCTTATGCCAAACAGTATTTGCATGGCTCACACCAGTAGGTATGAACAGCACAATATTCAGAGTACATGCTTCACAAACAATAACATATCAGACCTTATAAGCATTCTCACCATGTTATGGGCACATGTTCTTTCAATGTAAAGTTATTTCCATTTTACACAAAACTGGTCTGAACAATTGGAACAGACTGTACTGGAGTAACTGTGGACGTGCTGTGGACATAAAGCATAACAAAGAAAAGGAAGGAGAACTGGGCTGGTAATATAGTTGAGTCACTCCTGCAGTATCTATAGTGCCTGTCAGTGTGTACTTTGTGTAACTGACACATATACAAGGGTGGACCACATATGGGTATTCCAGCTCATATATGTTGCACATAAGAGGTGGTGACATCGTATGCAACATACCAACACGTCAAATGCAGAGTGGGGGAAGGGAATGAAATGGCTATATGATAATGTATGGAATAGTGTGACATGCATCAGTTATGGGTTTGCTATGGCCATACATAACTGCAGGGTACAGTACCATATATGGGGGCCAACCTGAAAACTGCATGTTATACCCAGGTAGCGATAGTGAGGGGGAGACAGAGGTGCAGGAACACATGTGGGGTGAAGTCAAGCAAATATGTCCACTAAATGACATGTCAGGTGTACTGGGTATGACCATCCAGAGGAGGCAACTCCTGGAGAAATTCACAAGCCACAAGGATAATGAAATACAGCACGTCCACCACATGCATGGAATGCACCTTCTGGCCAGGGATCAGACCCGCCAAGGCTTATTCCAGGATGTGAATCTCATGAGAGGCCATTATAGGTTCCTACAACAGGTATGAAAGACAACTGCAGATTGTAGACCACCAGAATAAATGTCTGAGGGAAGGAGAAGAGTTTTTGTTGTCACTTTCTGGGCAGGAGGACCAATCAGCCAGTCATACCAGGTAGTGGCTTAGTTGTGGGTGTGTGGCCTGGCACCTACTTCATCTTTGTCCATAGGTGATGTACCAGGCTAGTACTGCCACACTACCACAATTTGATATGTGTATATACATATAGTGTAATTGATAGGGCTGTTAGTGACTTGCACCTCTGTCCTGCAGGAACCTCTGGTCTGCTATAGCAATGTCTTGTCTAACAAGTTATGTGTTACAAAGTACTACTGTATAGTTCTATACAGGGATATTATAATCATACATCTGTGGACTAACACTTCAGTCATATGCAAACTTAGATAACCACAGGCCAGATGTGTTGGCCTGAAGATCTGAGAAAGAGATGCCAAATAAAGAGGATCAAACAGTAAGTACAACACCAGCAACTCTTTTGCTTTCAGCATCAGTATCTGGAAAGCTTCCAGGTGATGAAATAGCAATGAGAAAATTGGCTTTCTGCACAGTGACCTGGAAAATTGGCAGAATGAGATGGTACTGTTACTGAGGTCATTGGTGGCAGCCTGCATAGGAGTATCCCTGTGATGTGTCATGCCTACCCTCTAGTCCAACTCTTTCAGTCATTGTATACATGGCCAAGTGACAGTCTGGACCCTAGATGGACATTCATGATGTTGTAGATACAGCATTGATATCACTTATCAGCTCATGACATCAGACTCCTGGACATGGTTGGAGAAAACCTCAGACTCTACTCATGGTGGCCCTGCAAGGTCTCATAATTTAATCCCATCCAAGCCCACATGTTGTATCAACTATGACATGTCGAGCTGACAGTTCATGTAGCTAAAAGTCAGTGGCATTCCCTACCCCATCACTGGAAGATGTGATCTCTGACACCCAACAATCCCCTAGAGTATATGAACAGAAGAAGAAACACCTTGCTGCAGCCACATGAGTTGCTTGCATAGCACTAAATAGTAAACTGTTGTATGCATTGTAGCATGCAAGCTTTGAACATTCTGAAAATGGTATACAGTTACTTGGGCTTAAAAATGAGTGGCAATGCAACTTGGGCATAATACAGCAGTTACAAGGTCAAGAGTTCACTACTGTCCTTGTGAAATAGCACTTGAATTTAGTAGACATACTAAGAGCAAGCAGCAGATTTTGTAAGCAAACACTAGGCCATATTTATTGTAGTTAGTAGAGTCCGGGATAAAGGTGATTATAATCAGTGAGTTCTAATGCCAAAAACTTTACTGATGTACACTGCATGGTTGGTAAAATGAAAACTTTACCTTAATATGCATCAAAGCAGCTACGAATGAGTTTCTGCAGACAGATACCATTACTGAGTGTAAGCTGTGGCATCAGTGGCTGACCAGTCCATAGGGATAATTGTTGAGGATTTGTAGAATGTGTCAAAATTCACCAAGACACAGGTGATAACTGTACAGAAACAGTACTTCTTCTTCTTTCGGCTATTCCCGGTTAGGGGTCGCCACAGTGGATCATCTATCTGCTCATGTTTGGCAGTGAAATGTATAGAAAGAGTACGGAGAGCAAGTAATTCTTTAATGGAGTACTAATTTAAATCCTTTAATGCTTGCATTGTATAATGGGTCTGGCATGTAGGGATGCTTTGTAACAGGTGCAATCTTACCATTTTGATAATATATTTATGTATTTAATTATTTTTAAATAAGGTGTTCACCGTTAATTGCCTGAATCATTTTTACTGCTTATACGTCCATCAACATTTCTGTCTTGAAATTCAGCCATTTAAATGGAGTCTGACTTACATGAATTTCCATTATTATATTATCACTAAATATTTGTCTTAGGGACATCTTTTAATACCTGAAAAGTTTTGGGTCATTTATGGTTAAGGGCTAACCCTGGTTTATTAAGTTTCAGTATTCATTAAACATTCAAGTTATGTGTTTGTGTGGGTCTACTTCAGAAGACTGAAAAAACAAAAGACTGAATCCCAAAAGACTGAACACTGCCCCTCCCCCCACATAAGGGGTGCAGGGGGGCTTGTGCCCGGCATTAAAAATGTGTTCAGTGTTTTGAATTTTCAATCTTTTGGGATTAAGTCTTTTGGTTTATCAGTCTTCTGAAGTAGACTCATATATGTGTGTGTGTGTGTATGTGTGTATGTGTGCATGTATGTGCATGTGTGTAGGTATCACAGTATACATATAAATAAGTGAATGTGTGTGTGTATGTGTGTGTGTGTGTGTGTGTGTGTGTGCACATGCATGTGTGTAGGTATCAGAGCATACATATAAATAAATATATAGATATATTCACAAAGACACACACACACACACAAACAAAACAAATATATTTACTAGAGCCAAGTCTCTGAAGTCTGTACTTGCACTGTTTACATTCTAAGTTAGTGGAAGCAGTACTTTCAATGTAAGCTCTGCCAGCCATGGCCCAGGCAGTATAATGAACACACAGACGTCTCTCATTTTGATCACATCTCTGTTGGCCACAGGCAAAAACCTGTCAAGCTCTGATGAGGTTCATAAGAAGGCCATCAACAACCTTTGGGCCACACTTGCATGGCCTTTGCCTACTGGGCATCATTAGTCCGCCTTTAACTCAGGCTCTTTTACAACATTAAGGATGTGGGTCCCTTTGAATTACAAGTGCAATTTTGCCTTTCCTTATATTGGATAAAAGTCATACGGTTACATGGTGAGCAATACAAATTTCCACCTTGAGGCTTGATCATCCTCATTGAAAATCTTCACTACGACCAGCAGAATTAAGCTGTTTTTTTTTTTTCCTTGCATTGATTTCCTTCTCTTGCAGGTACTTTGTGATAAACTTCAAAGGTATGCTGACAGTTTAATAGTAAGGTACTTACAACTGGTCCATGTTTCTAGTCCAGTTGTCTGCCTCATGATAAATTAGTCTTCCTTGTAACAATAAAGAGAGGATTTAAAAGACAGGAGAAAGGCAACCTAAGGCACTTTTTGTACTGGCATTCTCTGTTAAGGTAAAAGACATCAGTGCATGCCAGGAAATGTCTGCATCATTTCTAAAGAAAAGTGCCTTGACCATAGTTGAGGTTTTCGTGTATTACCTTAGTGATTAAGTACCAGGAGCATCCAGACTGCATTGTATAAAGGTGACCATTATATTTGATAGGAGGTTAATGATCTTATTTCTCTCTGCAGCAGATTTTTGCTAACATCATTACACTGCAGAATATGGCACCTTATTAAGTTGCAATGACTGTTCTTGACTTATGCAATGAGAAAAGTTAGTCAGTGACTATTTACTAGCTAGGATAAAGTTAGTCAGTAACTATTTACAAGCTAGGGTAAAGATAGTCAATAACTATTTACTAGCTAGGGTAAAGTTAGTAACTATTTACTAGCTAGGTTTTTTTATAGGGTGCTATTGACAACACATATGGTTTCTTTAAGTGACTTACATTTCTCCAAATATGGTCCTAATGTACACTTATGCTTGTAATTGTCAGCTAGTATGTTAGAACTGAAATAAATTTGGTATATTTTCAAGGATTCACTTTAGATGGTCGAATTACCAAAAACTCGACACCCATATGGTCAAGACCATATGATCGAGGATTTGGAAACTCAAAAATCTAAAGTAAATAAAAAAAAAAAAAAAAACAGAAAACATTAAAACAACATTTCTGCAGGGGGACAAGCCCCCCTGCACCCCTCCACACCACCCCTACTTAAATATACCAACTCCGAGATAGCACTACAGCGAAGAAAAGGGAACCCTCTCGTTCCGTGCTGTATGAAGATGCACAGAACGGGAGGTTTCAGATGTCCTCACTGTAGTGCGATCTCAGACTTCGTATATGTAAATATGAGATGATGTGGGGGGTGCAGGGGGGTTGCCCCCCTGCAGAAACGTTTTAATGTTTTCTGTGTTTTTTTTTTAATCACTTTAGATTTCTGAGTTTCCAAAAACTCGATCATATGGTCTCGGCCATATGGGTTTCGAGTTTTTGGTAATTTGATAATGTGAAGTGAACCCATTTTTCAAAGATCAGTTACTTGAGTCATCATTTTTAGAAGAGGCCAACTGCTTGCAGACTGCTTGTTTCTTAATAACTGGTACTGTATGACTTGTGCTAGGCAATTGGTAGTGGGCCTGAAAAAAATGACTCCTCCTAACTGTATAAAATCATAAAAGATGCTAACTTTTTTCTTCAATGTATCTAATTTTAAACTTTCATCCTTATGTACTGACTATGTAGGTATGCTTGCTGCTGCTATACTTCCTTATAATTGGTTGTAATTGATTTTGTGGAGCTTTCCTCCCCAAGCCTCTGCTGAAAATGGACATGCAGCCAGTCAGACTCTCTCAGTCAACAAATGTAAAATAAAATAAATAAATGACCCCAGCATGTGAAAAGGAAACAGCAGAAGCTGCTACAGAAGCCATTGTGTAGTTACTTAATTTGGGTGCAGTGGTGTATAGCTCTCATGATATTACAGCTGTGTAAGATGTTATGGTGCATAGCTCTCATGATATTACAGCTGTGTAAGATGTTATGGTTATGGTGCATAGCTCTCATGATATTACAGCTGTGTTAAGATGTTATGGTTATGGTGCATAGCTCTCATGATATTACAGCTGTGTAAGATGTTATGGTTATGGTGCATAACTCTCATGATATTACAGCTGTGTTAAGATGTTATGGTTATGGTGCATAGCTGGTCATGATATTACATCTGTGTAAGATGTTATGGTGCATAACTCTCATGATATTACAGCCGTGTAAGATGTTATGGTTATGGTGCATAGCTCTCATGATATTACAGTTATGGGGCATAGCTCTCATGATATTACAGCCGTGTAAGATGTTATGGTTATAGTGCATAGCTCTCATGATATTACAGCCGTGTAAGATGTTATGGTGCATAGCTCTCATGATATTACAGCTGTGTAAGATGTTATGGTTATGGTGCATAGCTCTCATGATATTACAGCTGTGTAAGATGTTATGGTGCATAACTCTCATGATATTACAGCTGTGTTAAGATGTTATGGTTATGGTGCATAGCTGGTCATGATATTACAGCTGTGTAAGATGTTATGATGCATAGCTCTCATGATATTACAGCTGTGTAAGATGTTATGGTTATGGTGCATAACTCTCATGATATTACAGCCGTGTAAGATGTTATGGTTATGGTGCATAGCTCTCATGATATTACAGTTATGGTGCATAGCTCTCATGATATTACAGCCGTGTAAGATGTTATGGTTATAGTGCATAGCTCTCATGATATTACAGCCATGTAAGATGTTATGGTGCATAGCTCTCATGATATTACAGCTGTGTAAGATGTTATGGTTAAGGCAGATGTCAACTTTTTCATTGTGTTTCCTCTGCTTGAAGTTTTTTTGTATTCACTTGGAAACATATTCAAATACAACACAGCAGTTTAGTCACCAGGTGGTAGCCTCCTGCACAAGTAACACTCAACAAGATGTGTTGATTCCATTTCTAAACTGGCAGTTTTCCAGCGTAGTTCTACTGACTTGATGTGCTGCATCTCCAGTGACAGCTCACTAACTGTTAGAACATTGTAGATACTGCACTTAGTAAAACTTTTGAAAGCTGAGCTGCCCACAATGACTATGAAACCTGCTCAACCCTTAAAGTTTTATTGTTTGTAGTACATATATCTATCTATCTATCTATCTATCTATCTATCTATCTATCTATCTATCTATCTATCTATCTATCTATCTATCTATCCAGTCATTTTTCCAACAATAAAATTTGTATGCTGAACAAATACATTCAGTAGAGGCAAAGAATTAAAAAAAAAAATGTTGCTTCACACATACTCCTTCCTCTCTCCACTGCAGTTCAACACCCTACCTCCTCCCCATCTGAAATCCTTAATGCCATTATGGTACAGAAAAAAAAATTACCCATTTCAGTTCACACCATACTCAATATCTTTCTCATTCACTGTGATACTGTGGGTTACCAGTCCTCCATAATCTGCATTCAGGATAGCCAAATGGTACATGCTTTAAAATAAAAAACACAAATGGCATTCTAAAATAAATAACAACAATACATTCTCCAAACAGTAACAACGTGCATCTGTATCCACAGTACTCTTATTTTAGGTCAGTTTTATGTTCTGAAGTTTGTCATACAAGGAGCTCACCATGGTAACTCTCTTTCCTACTTATTGTGTAGTGGCTGATACATTATTTATTTATGTATGTATGTATGTATGTATTTATTTATTTATTTGCCATTTGTTAACCAGGTTGGTCTGGCTGGGCAGGTGCCCTTTTTTCAGCAGAGACCCAAGGAGAAAAGCTGCATTAAAGCTGAGAATTTTTACAATCAAAGTGTTTACATGTACAATCAATAATGCATTTAAACACACACTCATGGGGAGATACAAACAACAAAAAATAGATTAATTTTTTTTTTTTGCAATGTATGAAGAGCAGAAAAATTAAACATAGAAATATACTATTGTGTGCCTTATAAGCACATGATGAACAATGAAAATCATACATTGGATGGGAAATTACTAACCTATGCATACATGTGTCAGAGCGAGAGATCCAAGGATAAAGTGAAAGAAGCAGAGGAGTATAGAATGAAAGAGAAGGGAGAGATAGGAGGCAGAAGTATAGAGTGAAGATTAGAGTATAGCGGAAGGGAAAGGTCAAAGAGCAGGAGAGTCTAGAATACAGATTGGAAATAGCATTATTTTACATTTATTGAATGATATTCTTTGCTTATAGTCTATCAACAAGTGGATTATTTTCAGTTTGCTGCCTGATATTAATATACACTTACTTCTTGAATTACTAAGGTCATTCAGTTCAATTATTAATTATTAAAATATTTGATAACGTGGACGAATGTTTGTCCTATACTGCTTAACAGCAACCATCTTTGGCTTTTTTGGAATTCTATTAAGGTACTGTTATAAATTATTTTAAGATGCTCTTATGAAAAGATGTATAATTAAATGACCTGTTAAAGAAATTATTTTGGCTGCAAAGAATGTTGTAATAACACATCTAAAATGAATGGAGTTTCTTAGAAGAAATTGAGGTCAAACTCCAATATATACATTTGATGACTTCTCACTTTGAATAAGTGGCCAGCTGAAACAGTCTTTTTTATCTCGTTTGAACTAAATGACACTGTGATTATATTTTGTAATACTGGACTGATAATCTCATAGTGATTGTGTTGTAAAGTACTATGAAATCAAGATGTCATTTGCTCTTCCCAAGTGGATAATCAGGATACTTGGAAAACTGCACTACTGGGTAAAATGATAATGGCCAAGGAGTTACTTAACTGGTGGGATGGGAAAATAATTTTATGTTTTAGTACTGAAGAACTATATAAATGATACAGCATAAATTATTATTATGTGAGAAGAGGGTTGTAACTCCGCCTAGAGGCATCAGGTTTACACTATTGCACTATGTACACAGTAACTCATAAATAAAAATAAAAAAGCTTATAAGAAATGGAAGGTCAACAGCACCAGAAACAGAGGAAATGAGTAAAATTAATAAATAAATACATACATGTGCTTACAATTGAATAAAAGTATTATGGTTTCTAAAACAGCTAGCCCAAATGACATTATGCCTGTAACTATACTTTATTAAGGATAAATGATTGATAATACAGAAAGTAAAATTCAGCACACTGTAAGATACCTAAAGAGAATTTATTGTAGGGCCATATCACCTTATACCTGTCCAATCAATTATACAGCCTTAACTTAAAATCATTTTTAAGCCAGTTCAATAGGGTATCCATTCAACATTTCAAGTAAAGAAAGCTGCTGAACATGATTTGTTCACAAGCTGGGACTTAACAAATCCCTAACTGATGTTCTGATAGAACCTTTCAAGTAATTGTTTAGTTCCATCTTTAAAGTAGGTATAGTCTCAGAAGTTTGGAAAATGCTGCCATGAAGATTATATCAAACAAAACAAAGGAGCCAGATCTTATCTATCTATCTATCTATCTATCTATCTATCTATCTATCTATCTATCTATCTATCTATCTATCATTACAGACCTAGTAGTCTTCTATCTTGTATTGGGAAGATGATGAAAAGCCTATTTAGAAGGAATGTTGCTAGAATTAAATAAACTTGGATTAATTACATGCTACTGTACTATATCCAGCACTAACACTGTCAGAGTCCATCTACAAAAGTTTTGTTTCACTTTTTACTCTGGCTGCTTCAATCAGCTGATACAGCCAGAGCCATTGGGATAGTCTGTTAAATATAACAAATTAAACAACTCTGTCAGAATTAGACTCTGAAGCTGATGTACAAGAGTTGCAATATGTAGCTGGCTAACCCCTTGGAAAAGATGAGCTTAGAAACTTTTTGGCAAACTTAGTCTTAGTTAAGAAATGAAGAGTCAGTCATCTTTGCATAGAGATTTGGTCCTACCTGCATAAATAGTAAATTGTCTGGGGCATCCATTCAGTGAAGGACAGACTCCTATCACTTGAATAGTTGGGAAAAAAGAACAGGCATATTTATAGCTAAGTTCAAATGTTGACTCTATGGCCAACTTAAGCATAAAAAGTATTTAGTTCTACATGTCACCCTGTCTTAGTGGAAAACAAATGAATGACTCTTAAATGAAAGAGTTGACAACTCAGAAATGCTCATCGTTGAAGTAATGGCAGTCAAAAACAATACATTTCAAGACAGGAACTGAAAGTGCACAGAGGAAATGGGTCTAATAAGATGAAGTGTAAGCTATTCCTACATTAAGTATATGCCCCAAGGGGGAAACGCATCTTGAATGGGGCCCTGATGAGAACAGTACAAAGTGGGAAGACCACAGACTTCAAGGAAAGTAAAATATGAGGGATTCAGTCTGGAATGAAAATTAGAATTGGCAGCAAAATTATCTTTGATGAATGAATAGCTAAGACTGGAATCAAAAGTTTCAAAAGGGTAGGCTACAATAAAGACGATAAGGCTATAAAAGTACCTGGACATTTTGGAGATGCCTAAATGGACTATGAGCTCTTTCATCCCTATATTTTCTGGGTTGCAGGCTTTGAGAAGGAATTTACTACATTGCTTTAAAAAGCGGTGTTGCTCTTAGTGGAACTGCAGAAGCTATACTCCCAGTTTTAGAGAGTGAAAGTCTGGGACATACAGAAGAGTTATTCTTGTATGTAAGTATAATAGCTTCTTCAGAAGACACAAGTGGACTTGAAAATGACTGGCAAGACCAGAGAGAGACTATGAGGATGACCTTGGCCTTGAGAAGTCTGGCCTTGTAAGAATGTCATCATTAGGGAAAATTATGTGTGTGTCCTTAGACTGATTTGTCCATCTCAGAGGGAGAATTCTTACATTTGATGTTTGTTGGAGATATATAAAAAAAGACACTGTGATCTGCCACATAGTTGTAGCAGTTTCAGCGTGACGCACTTGCTGAGGGACATGTTGTGGGGCATTAAGTGGCAGAAGCTGAGTCTATCTTTCAAAAAGTTGGCCTTCCTTGAAATATGGTTGGCTATGTTAAAGTAAATAACCACTGCCAGATGCTCATCAGCTCCCAATAAAATGCATAATACTGAAGTACCCCCTTCCTTGTTGATGTACCATATAGCAAGCATGCTGTAAGAATTATGAATGTGGCCCCCTTTGGAAGGGCTTGTCAAATGTGTTAGAAATGTCATCATTGCCAATATGTTGATGTGAAGGTATGAGTTCTTCAAATATCAGACACCTTGAACTGTCTGCCCATTGTAACGTCATACCTCAGAGGAGATGCATCTATGATGTCTGACAGCTGAGGAATAGGCAGCTTGAAAGGGTTCCCCATAGTTCAGTGTGTTGTATTCAAACATCACTAAAGAGTGGACTTTCAAGCCCTGCAAATTCAGTAGTAATTGGAAGGGGTCTAGATTCTGGGATCACTGGATTGAAACAGTCTACTGGTGGATCATCTGAAAACCCTGGACTAAAGCGTATTACTAGATCTAGGAATGTCATTGTCCTCCCTTACTCAGCCCCCATTGGGCCAGTCATTGAATATTATTCCCCCAATGGCATGTATCTATCCAGACACATGCAACAACTAGAATGCCCACAAAGCCTAAACAACATGTCCTACATGGACCGACTCAAAGCCCTGTCACTATACTCAAATCCTACAGATTGCTAAGAGGTGGCCTGTGTCTGGCATACAATGCATCATCTGGCCTATTGCTGATGGGTTTACTGCACATCAGCAAGTCAAATAGCATCAGAAATACTCAGTCTAAGGATCTAAACCTCCTCTGCAACATCAATAGAATGGTTTGGAGGGACAGGTACATTTTGCGGAGGATGCACTGCTATGAACAGATTCCCCATCCACATAAAACAAATTTTATCCCTGTCCATTTCCAAACACAACTTAGATATATAGATGAGAAACAGAAAATGTATCGCAGGACTGCCCCTGTACTTCTAATTGGCTGATGCAGCTCCCAAATGCTTCATCCCATGCATGGGTCAACTCAAATTATCTATTGTATGATCACAGTTATTGTGTTTAGGAGTAGTATATATTTATTGACCATGAGATGGGTAAGGCCAATCTATAACCAAATACGATAGGTCATTTTGAGCACAAAAAGGGAAATCAGCTAGGCTTAAAATGGCCCACAAAAGCAGCTAGCATAGTACTTACCTATGAATCTATGACAATAGCTGCCAGGATGAGACTTTAGAAAAATTCCACTGAAACTGACAGAGAATCTGAGTTACTGTTATACAAGACCAGTAACCCATTCTGGGGCAGATACATCCAACTGTGAATGGTGTCTAGGGTAAACTTTAAGAATGGCAAAAGCTGTGCTCTTTTCATGTAGGATTTTGTAAGATTCACTATGTTAAAAAAATCTACATGCTGCTTAGAAAATATATTTACATGCTGCTTAGAAATATATTTACATACATTCTACCTAGAAAAATATATTTACAATGTGTGCTGCTTAGGAAGATGTGCATTTAATCATTCAAACATATATGAATTGTGTGATCAAATATATAAAAAAATGTGTGCTTTGGTTAGAAATAAATGTACTTAAATTCATAAAAGTTAGGTAATGCATTTAATTCTGTCTTGCTAGTATAAAATAAAAAATAAACCTGCATGTTATTGCTTGAAGCACAAGCTGCAGTGTAATCAGAAATTTGACCTTGGCAGCTTGCAGATGCAGTCTGGCTCATGTCTTTCAAGTAAAGATTATTTTGAAAAGTTGGAAAATAATAAATCTGTTTGCATGTAAGTCTTCCTTTCATGCCTCCACCAGGAAGTATCTCTGATAGTACAAGAGAAACAAAAGAAGGCTTTAAGGAAGACTTACATCTATTGTATTTGAACTAATCAGAGTACCTTAAATTGGCTACATCCTCAGGAGGTCATCGTGACTGACCAGCTGTCTGCAAGGCTGCAACTTTCTCATGGGAAAAGGACTTTTTAAAAAACACAAGATCAGCAGTTTTTATAAATAACTATGATGTAAAGACCCTGTCACTAGCCACACCAGTGAGGTGGGCAAAACTGATAATAAAATGTATATAACCAATGTGTCTTGGTCAATAAAGCAGTCAAAATTCTATACAAACTTTGTGTATGGTTTTTTGCCTCCTAATGTACATTAGCTTAGAAATGCTCTAGCTTTCCTGCATTATTGTTTGTTATTAATTGACATTGTGTTTGAATAACTCAATGATTTTTACAGTCTGACTCTAACAAATTTATTTAACATCTTGGTCCTTCGAGCCGGAATTCCCTTGGTAAGCTACAGGTCAGAATATATAGGTGGTATTGAAGTCTGCGCAGAAAAAGGAAAGACCTCCGACTAAATTGTCGTGCCTAAAGAGGCTGTCCACTTATCTGATCTGTGGCCAAAAAGCGAAAAACTGGGTCCTAAAAAGCCTATCAAACATAAGCAGGAGGCTCGGGTAAGCAGAATTCCTCTCTTTGTTTTTGTTTTAGATCAGGGACCAGGTTACACTGTGCTATTGCTAAGGTTTGTGATAGCAGGGAGAGAGGTAGTCGAAGTATTGTATCTTAAGTCATAGATCAGGAAATAAAGCAAAACAAAGTAAACAGTCATTCTAGACACTACTGTGAATACGGGAAATAGAGATACCACGTGGTACAAGAGAAAGGGTTACGTAACAGTTCTGTTGTTGTTTTTTCTCTCTCTCTCTCTCTCTCTCTCTTCTTTTTCTTTCAGAGACATGAAAAACGAATGCACTAAAGGGTCACGTGACCCGCCCCTAACAGAAGATGCAAAATATATGCAATTACAAAGAGCAAATAATGTGAGATATTTTGCAAAATGTGTTAACAACTATAAATTTGATAGTAAACTAGATAAACTTTCACTAGTTAAACTCCTTAAACAAGTTTTAATCTGATGCAGGGCGTCAGGCAAAAAAAAAACAGAAGCTTAAAAAATTCTAAAACATTTTTAGACAACAGAGTAAAAGGTCTAACAGACAAAATCTCTAAAAAATAAAAACTTAGAGTAGACTGGACTTGCATTAATTAATGCCTACAACAGAAAAATGAGACAGTAGATGGATATTATGCTAGATTATTAAAATGCTTAAAATAACAATTAAAAAAAAAATATATATATATATATATACATTTTTAAAAGGTTGCATTGCCTCTGTTAGTAGTTTTATTACAAGGCATATGATAAATCACTGAACAAGCAGGCTGCAAGCCTTACTTGAGTATGCTAAACGTACTGAAAGACACCTTAATAGTAAAAAGAGAAAAAAAGGGCACAAGTCTTCACTGTTGAAGACTGAAGTATTTGTATTACAGTCAGGTAAAAAGGGCATCTAGCTAGGGACTATAAACAAAATAAGAAAGCAATAACAGAAGATAAAGGAGATGTGGACTGACTATATAATAGTGATAATAACCAAAAATCATCAGGAAAGGTTAATAAACAAAAAGAAAATGTGAATGTAGTAGAGGGAATAAAGGAAGTACAAACAGATGTAAAGAATAAAAATGAAAATAAAATTTTAGATTTAGCATTGTTGAGCCTGGAGCTCTACCTAGCAAATACAAAACCAGAAGTAACACTTCTGGTGGAGGGAAGAAAGGTCAAATTCCTGTGTGACTCAGGAGCGTCACGGACTTTGATACACCCTCCAAGTTACCAAAACATTCTAAATCACCTAATTATATATTAGTAAAAGCAGCAAATAGACAGCTATACAGGAACCACTTTCCCATAATATAGCAATAACTGACCCTGTTTCAGGTATGACTCAAAAAAGTAAAATTGTAGTTTCTGCAAAAATATCCAGTAAACTTACTGGGAAAAGACCTTGTGCAGATATTTGGCATAGCAGTAGTTCCTACCATGCAGGGTATGAAAGCACAAAGACAAATGAATGCTCTTGTGGTGTGATCAGAGGGTGAAGCCTATTATTGGTACAGCCAGGACCTAGTTATGATTGGTCCAGGGGCAGTAACCAAAGAACTAATAAACGTAGCCATCAGTAAGGTACCCTCCCTTGACACTGATCAGCAGCACTGGTTACATTGTACTCCATACTACTGTAGCACACCAGGACCTAATAAAAAAATATAAGTAAAAATCCTGCTGACAAATTAATATTACAAACTTTATGCTGGGATACTGAGGGAAACAGTGTAGTAAGCTGTTCATTACCTCAGGAGTTCATGAGATTGTATAAGTCCAATAGACTGCCACATGTCAGCTTGACAAAAAACAAAAGTTTTAAATGGGCAGACTTAAAAAAAAAAGGTAACAAAATGAGAAAACAGACTGATTTAAAAATGTCAGGACAAAGGATATAAAAACAAAACTGAATTGGTTGACACAGACACATACAGCTGTACACTTGCAATCTAGTAAAGACAGCTGATTAGCATTTTTATTAAAAGAAAAAGAAAAGGCCTTGTGTAAAATTCCAACAACTCTGTGGTCAACAGGCAAGTCAAATGTAGGGCTTATTCAAGCAGCAGGACCAGTTACAATTACCCCAAAGTCAGCTTTTAGACCACAGAAAAAAACAATACATTTTGGAAAAAAAATGCAAAAGTAAAAATTAAGCCTATAATAAGCAGCATTACTCAAAAAAGGAGTACTGGTAGAATCTCCTGATTCACCATGTGATACACCCCTATTTCCTGTTAAAAAAAAGCAAACGGAAAATGGCAGATGGTACAAGATTTATAAGCTGTGAATAATGCAGTAAAACCAAGAGCACCTACGGTGCCAGACCCACATACCTTGTTAAATGATTTAAAGCCGCAACAGAAATATTTCACTGTGGTAAATATTAGCAATGCATTTTTCTCAATACCTATCCACCCTGACAGCCAGCATTGGTTTGCATTTACATTTCAGGGCAAAAGGTATACTACCACAGGGATATAGTAAAAGTCCAACGATATTCGCACAAAAAATGGCTAACAACCTGGCAGGGTTTTCTCCACCAGGGGGCAGCCAAGTACTACTTTATGTAAATAACATCTTGCTAGCAGCACCCAGCAGCAGTGCAGGGTAAATACAGTAGCATTGTTAAAATGTTTAGTAATACAAGGACACAAAGTAAACAAGAGTAAGTTACAAACTTTGAAAAAAAAAAAACACAGGTTAGATACCTGGAATATGTGATATTCAGTAAAGGTAAAATACTAGATAGTGGGAAAGAGAACAGAGGGAAAAAAAAACAGCAATTTTGCAAGCACCCAAACCAACAACTAAAAAAAAAATAATGTCTTTCCTAGGTACAACTAATTTTTGTTGAAACTGGGTACCAAATTATTTTACAATAAAAAACAAAAGCAGAAATGGCTTTCTGCAGGTTAAAGCAGTTAATAGCTTCTTCATTAGTTTTAAGACTTCCAAGTTATCTTTTTAGACCATAGATTGTAAGCAATGGTACATGACATCAGTATTAAAGCAGCAACATGGGGATAAGCAATGCCCCATAGCTTACTACAGTTAGACCCAGTGGTGCAATCTTTGCCTCACTGTGTACAAGCAGTAGTTGCAGCAGCAATGGCAGTACAGGCTTCAGCCTCAATGGTGTTATTCCACCCTCTCACATTGAAAATGCCTCATGCAGTTGCAATAATTCTGCCACAAGTTGCATACCTTTCTCCTGCTAGACATCTTTCATGTATGACCATACTGCTGAGTCAACCTCATATAAACAGTTAGCTTTACCTAGATAAGATCTTACAAATATGCCCTTGGACAATGCTAAGGTGACATATTACGTAAATGGCTCATGCAGAAGGGGTCCTACAGAAAAAAATCTGGTATGCAGTAGTTACAGACACTAAAAATTTAGAAGCACAAACTTTGCCACACAACTTGTATGCTCAAGCAGCAGAACTGGTAATCTTGACAAAAGCATGTATTTTAGTAAAGGCAAAAGTAAACATATATACTGATAATCAGTATGCTTTTTCTACAGTGCATGTGTTTGCACAATAATAAAAAATAGAGGGATGATTACATCCAGTAAAACCTATTAATCATGCAATTTATTTTAGAGCTATTAAAATCTATTCAGTTGCCTACTAAAGTAGCTATTTGTAAATGTGTAGCTCATACAAAACAACAGGATAAGATTTCAAAAGATAATGAATGCAGCTGCAAAGCAAGCAGCCTCAGACTCAGGAACTTTATTTTTTGAAAAATTACAGCCCTTTGAGATTTTAGATTTAAACATGTTAAAAACAATGCAAATGCTTACTACAACAGCAAAAAAAAAAACAAAACTGGGTAAAACAAGGTGCAATTTAATATTACCGTCTAATTTATTTGTCTCAACAGGGGGGATGGTACAGTTAGTAAATAAAATATTCCAAACATATGGATACATAAATTATACAATAAAATTTTGTGCAGCTTGTCATACTTGTAACAAAGCACCATGCACAAGGAGCATTTAAAAACAAGCAAGGGAGTTTCCCTACACCACCATATCCATTCCATACTATTCGTATGGACTTCATAGAGTTAAATAAATGTGAAGGAAAAAATACTGTTTAGTAATCATAAATATGTTTTCAAAATGGGTAGAAGCTTTTCCTTAAGGAATCACTGTGCTTACCACCCACAGTCAGCAAGACTGGTGGAGAGGTACAATGGGATTTTAAAAAAAAAAAACAAGTTAAAAAAGTTGATGAGTAAGACTCAGAAGAATTAGATTTGCTGTTTACCTCTAGCATTGCTGAGCATAAAAAACAGTTACAAATGTAAAGGATTTGATCCCCTTTAAAGTAGTATTTGGAAAGGCATATTATGTGCCTCAGTAAAAAGCTCTCATGCCTGCAGGGCTGGAGGCTGACAGTTCACTAGCTAATTAAATAAAAAAACTGTTATAAATAAGACTGTTTTGCAGTTAAACTCTTTTTCAGATAAACAAGAAACAAAACCAGAAGCCGTGCTGACCCCGGGGTCCTGGATTTGGCTGAAAGTCATAAAAAAAAAAAACTGGGCGAGTCCAAGGTGGGAAGGTCCGTACCAGGTACTGTTGGCAACACCCACTGCAGTGAAAATTGCTGAAAAATCATCTTGGGTTCATTTAACCCATTGCAAACCTGTTAAGAAATTCAGTTTGGACATACCACAGGAACAGAATGGCCAGAGGCAAAATAAATAAAAATGTGAAACAACCCCAGAGACATTGGTTCACTGGCCTACTGATCATACACTTAATAACTATGTTTGTAGTAACCTTTTTTGTTGTTATGGTTTTTCTTGCATATAACTACAAAAGTAAAATTAATAAAACGTGATAAAGGACTGGCTACAGACTGGCACCCAAACTTTAACACATACCTGGCTATGAAACGAGTTTATGTAGAGACTATGAACGTTTCAAATTGCTGGGTCTGTACTGCAATACCCACAGCATATGGAGGACTTTTAATGTCTGCTGTCCCCTTGGGAATAAATGAAACTTGGGAAAACCTGTTATTTGACACAGGCACTGTGAAATCACAGGACAAAATTGCTTTATTTTTACCTGTTCACACAAAAAGAAATTGTATAAGAGTAATACCCTCCAGGTGGGCTGGAATAATGGTAATATAACAATGTCTTATAAATGTTACATTAAAGCCAAAAGTGGGGGTACTGTTTGTAATACAAACCATGATTCATATCTGAGTTCAATAAAAACTACATTAAATGCAGTATGTGACAATCTAGTCTTAACTAAGCAATTGTCTATTAGGAATAGGAAAATGTTTCATGCAGGGATAACACGTATCAGTACCAAAGTAATGATTTTATTTGTGGGAAAAAGGCATATAAATGGTTACCTGAAAATTGGTCCGGCAGTTGTTTTTTGGGTTATCTGGTTTCAGCAATAAGACATACTGCAGAATTACCTTTGGGTAAAATACGAAAACAGCTCGAGAATCTGAAGGTCCAGTGAGAAAAAGAAAACCTGTGAATCCAGTTGGTAAAATCGAAGCTGGTTAAAAAGGCCATAATTCAGTGAAAGACAAAAGTAAATTGACTCATATGAACTTGGGCAACAGTGTTATATCCAGGGCAGGAATGCCACCAGCCTATGGAGCAGTCAAATCGATCTGGGAGCTGAAAAAGCTGTCAAAAAGTCATGAGCAATGCAACTTTTTCCACCCTAGAATTGGTGACTAATAAACTAAATGCAATAAAAACTGTTGTGCTACAAAATCGAATGGCTCTTTACTTCACCCTAGCGGCAAGAGATGGTACATAAAAAAGAATGCTGTCAACATGAAATCAATGACCACCTAGAGGTAATTCAGCAAGTATCAGCAATGACTAAACCAGGCCCAAACCCACTGACGGACTTTTTCCAGAATCTGTTTGGGGGGGTAGGGTTCCATCCTATTAAACATTTAATTGCTATTTGTGTGGGTATACTCCTAATAAGAACATGTGTTTACTGTGAAATTCCCTGCATGAAAAGATTAATAAAAAAATTTTGTTGATATATCTGCTACTAAAACTCTTTACCAAAGTGTTGAAATTAAAAGATTAATTTCAAATGATGCTTTTTCTAAAATATAAAACCAATGACTTACTTAGCTGAAAGCCCTTGAAAGGGAAAGGCTGAGAAATAAAATAATATTGTTTATGTTTTAAACAGAATAAAATGCATTAAAAGGAGGGAGAATGTTAAAAAAATCTACATGCTGCTTAGAAAATATATTTACATGCTGCTTAGAAATATATTTACATACATTCTACCTAGAAAAATATATTTACAATGTGTGCTGCTTAGGAAGATGTGCATTTAATCATTCAAACATATATGAATTGTGTGATCAAATATATAAAAAAATGTGTGCTTTGGTTAGAAATAAATGTACTTAAATTCATAAAAGTTAGGTAATGCATTTAATTCTGTCTTGCTAGTATAAAATAAAAAATAAACCTGCATGTTATTGCTTGAAGCACAAGCTGCAGTGTAATCAGAAATTTGACCTTGGCAGCTTGCAGATGCAGTCTGGCTCATGTCTTTCAAGTAAAGATTATTTTAAAAGTTGGAAAATAATAAATCTGTTTGCATGTAAGTCTTCCTTTCATGCCTCCACCAGGAAGACTATCTCTGATAGTAGAGAAACAAAAGAAGGCTTTAAGGAAGACTTACATCTATTGTATTTGAACTAATCAGAGTACCTTAAATTGGCTACATCCTCAGGAGGTCATCGTGACTGACCAGCTGTCTGCAAGGCTGCAACTTTCTCATGGGAAAAGGACTTTTTAAAAAACACAAGATCAGCAGTTTTTATAAATAACTATGATGTAAAGACCCTGTCACTAGCCACACCAGTGAGGTGGGCAAAACTGATAATAAAATGTATATAACCAATGTGTCTTGGTCAATAAAGCAGTCAAAATTCTATACAAACTTTGTGTATGGTTTTTTGCCTCCTAATGTACATTAGCTTAAAAATGCTCTAGCTTTCCTGCATTATTGTTTGTTATTAATTGACATTGTGTTTGAATAACTCAATGATTTTTACAGTCTGACTCTAACAAATTTATTTAACACACTATTATCCTCAGGGAATGTAATAGCATGAGGAGAGACTCCCTATACAAATTAGAGCTTGTATGAATGGAGCAGTGAAGATCCAGAGATCTAGTTAAGGGAGTATCTTGGCTTCATACAATCCCTGGTTAGCTGCTAACAACAATCATGTACCTGGGAAACACTTAATTGCAAAGTTGAGACTGAATAGTAGAGCATAAAATTAATGACTGTTTCTGACCTGAAAACACCTGTAACTTCTGAATTCCTTATCAATTTCTACGTGAATGACAGAATCTTGGAGGTCCAAAGAGCATATCCTATCTCTTTCTAATAAACATGGAAATGTAGAATGCATTATTATCAAGTAAAACATTTTTTTTTACTAAAAGAATTTTGGCCATTGACTTTGAACACTAGGCTGAGGTTCTTTGTTTTCTTTGACATCAAAAACAATTTGGAATACTATTTTAATTCATTTTGATGAGACTGGACCTTCTGCATATTTTTTTTTTGTTAAAGGCTTAGCACCTTCCTTCATTGGTCTAAAATTTTAATGGGGCTAGGATGATTACTATAATAGCAGGGATAATGAGGGGGATATATGATGCTCTAGAAAGCGATCTGTGGATATTATGATATTCACTCCTTTGTCCCTGCTTATTTGTTTCCAAGTGGAGAAGGGAAGGAACACTTGAAATTAGATGATATCTCTGTACTCTGACCCCCTGTTGAATACTGGAGACCGTTTTCTCAAGGACCACGACTCAACAGGAAGTTATGATAATTTTATTTATTCCCTTTAGCCTCCTGGTATGACTTGTGTTGCATGCCATGTTTGAAACTGATACTGACTCATATGTATTCTGCATTGCATGCCACGTCAGAATCTGAGTCTGGATCCTCTGTATTCTACATTGTATGCCACATCAGAATCTAACATTGACACTTCTGTATTCTACACTGTATGTCACATCAGAACTTGGCACTGGCTCCTCTGTATTCTGTATTGCATGCAATGTCAGAATCTGGCATTGACACCTCTGTATTCTACACTGCATGTCACATCAGAATCTGACACTGCCTCCTCTGTATTCTGTATTGCATGCCGCATCAGAATCTGACACTGGCTCCTCTGTATTCTGTATCGCATGCCACATCAGAATCTGACACTGGCTCCTCTGTATTCTGTATTGCATGCCACATCAGAATCTGGCACTGGCTCCTCTGTATTCTACATTGCATGCGATGTCAGAATCTGGCATTGACACCTCTGTATTTTGCATTGCATGCCACGTCAGGATCTGGCACTGACTCCTTTGTATTCTGTATTGCATGCCACATCATAATCTGACACTGGATCCTCTGTATTCTACACTGCATGCCATGTCAGAATCTCTTAATGACACCTCTGTATTCTGCATTACATGCCACATCAGAATCTGTACACACTGGCTCTTCTGTATTCTGCATTGTATGCCACATCAGAATATGAAACTGGCTCCTCTGCATTCTGCAAATAGTAATACTTTGAATGTTGACACTTGACTCACACAACAATTAAGCATATGTCTTCCTTTGCCATATTTTCAAGGTGCTAGAAAATATTGTTTCACAACAGGTAAGGATCAGAAAACAAGGAGTCCAAAAAGGTCATCTTAGTGCCAGCAGAATGCATTACCAAATCACACAGATCTAACAATTCCATCCATTGTATTGTGTATAGCATAAAAATGATCTTCCTCTCATTTGGGGTGGTTGTGATCTGGTCAACAATTTTGTTCCAAAATCCTATTTGGCAGCCCCTCTAGCATCTGGAGCCCTTCATCATTAAAGTCATGATGAAAATTCACCACATCAATGGCACAGCTGAGCTCCTACAAAGATAAAGTGAAAGGTACCACAATGCAATTCCCAAATCTGTCTGTACCACTGCCTGTTTGTCTGTCAGGAGGATCAACAGCAAGGGGGTATATGAGCCTTTATAAGGTCCACAGTAGACATCAGAGTGTCTGGCTTTGGATTGTTTGTCAATATAGCCTGCTCCCAGGGAAGTAGAAAACACAGTTGACTACAGTATCTAGATTATTACAGCAAACCTGGTGGCATCTTTCAAGACATTCACTAGGAAGGACCATATAAGAAGACTGTTGGGAGGACCTGCAGACTTTCCACACTCTGTATTGAGGGGAGAAAATAGGATTGATTGTCTGTCTCATAGGCTGTCACATTAGCTTGAGGCACTCTGTGAATCTATGGTCTTTGGTTGGGAAGGCCAGAAAATATATACATTCCTCTAAATCCAAATCCCAAGTATAAGATTTAACTGGTAGGTCAAGATGCTTGGTGTTGGCAATAACTTATGGGTTTCTTTGGTGTCGAGCTGAATTCAAGTATCAAGAAGCCTGTTTGGCGGAGAAAGGCCTGTCAATGTCCTGTCCTGCTGCAAGAGGGATCTAGCAGGGCAAAGGCCTCAGTATCAGGGGCAGACATTATAAATATTGAAGTTGGGGCTGGTATAGTTGATGTCACAGTGGTCGGCAGCAAGAAAACTGCTTGCCATGTATGTGTCATAGTACCTAACAATGACACTAATGTCAGCAGTGTGGTGTCACAATCGTCATCCATATAAATCAATCATCTGTCTTAGTCCTGCTCTAGTGGTAAAATGGGGTGAAAATAAAATACATATATCATATAGCTGAAGGTCTAGGAGAAGAAACCAAAGCACATATAAAATAAAACCTACACAGAGGCAAGGAATACATGCAGACTCCACACAGAAAGAATCATACACAAAACCTCAAGCACAGGACCATGCACTGTTAGACATCAAAACCACTCACTGAACTATTGTTTCAAAGATATTTTTTTTTTCCAGGGGAGCAAGCCATCTAAACTATGTCTACAAAGTATGTGGCTCTGTGGTCACAACACACTGGAGAAAAAAGCAAAAAAAAAAAAAAAACCCTTGAAAAGTGAACTGCCAGAGTGAACTATTCAACAAATTACAACAAAAATCAGTGAGACTTTAATTTTTTTGAAATAAAGAAAATCCATGGAACAGTGAATAACAAAGCATAAATAAGCCTGATATACAAGTATTTAGTCAAATATTCAATCATAAAATGTATACCTGATATTCAAGTATCCAGTCGAATATTTAGTCAATAAAATATATACCCAATACATGGCTTAGTAGGAAAAAGGCCGTCTGAACTAGACAGAAAAATAAAAAGCATAAGGCTCTTTCAAAGAAAATGCATGAATATTGCCCTGGAGAGATTAAATGGGCATCAGAGAGGTCCAGATTCGTGATTACATTTCAAATAGTAAAAACAAGGTTTACCCTACCTTTGATGGAATTGCCAAATGCTAGTCTTTTCTTTTGAACTGGTTTTAACAACTATATAGCTACAGCTATTATTTTAACTTTTTATTTGTTTAGATTATTTTATAAAAACAACATAAATGCCATCAAATAACATTGCAATATTAATGTATTTAATTGCTGTTTTATTGTCTATGCAGCATGCCATCAAAGTGAATGTTTTTGCTCATGTATTCCAAAAAAGCTTATCAGGAAGTCAAACTTTTCCTTTAAAGTTTGGACTTGCTTATACTCCCTTTGTACTAGAATCCCAAGCTCCACTTTCTTAGCAGGACTCCAAAGCAGTGCCATTTGCATCCCATATTTTGCCTCAAGCAACTTCTGCTGAGAAAAAAACAGGTTATGCTTTTCTGAAAACAACTAGGTGCGCAATCCCCAAGTCTGCTTCAAAGACTTTTTGATCACCTCCTTGTCACTAAAGCTGTGAAAGAGATTAAAAGGAACACGTTTCACTTTTTAACACAGGACTTGAGACTACTTTGTCCCCATGTGGCAATATTCTTTAGAATTCAGATTGGTTCAATTGATTGAAACCGCTGATTCAGGGAACCTGTGAACTCTGCAGGTCTCTCTTGCAAGGCAGCAAAAGAGGTGTTTGACTGGTTCTGTAAATGTGCTGAAGCTGACAGTGAGACAAAGTAGGCAAATATCCCAAAATACACTTTGGCATATGGCAAGAATTTTCGTTTGAGTAAGGCCCCAAGGTATCAGAGTAATTTGAACCGTTTAAATTCCAGCAGTGTTTTACTTTTATGTAGAGCAATGGCGGGGCACTTGATTTTCTTTTCAGTCAGTCTCAATCTAAAGAAACTCACACTTCCTGCTCCATCAGTCTGTATGTGCCCCTTCTATACTGATGCCAAGGTTAAGTGTAAAGAGCATGTCACCGAGTGTCCCCAAAACTTTAGCATTTTAGTTCCCTTCCCTAAATGCTACCATGTGCAAAAGGCTAATAACATTCCAACACAGATTCCTAAGCTAAAATAAATTTATGAAGCCACTTTCAGGAACAGAAAACAGTAAGTAGGTGGCATTCATTTTAATGAAATGCTTGGAGTAGTTGATACAGATATCATGCAGGTCACAGCAGGAAACCATACATTCAAATGTTTGTATTGTGTGTATTTTAAATAATCTTACATAGTTTATATTACCTTTGTAAGACTTAAAGTAAAAAGAAATAAAAAAAATGTTCTGTCAGATCAACAGTATGCAGACTGCATTGTGTCGCTTTGCATGTGGATCACCCTAAATCTCCTGGTTTAGGAACTACTAAAACCGGTACTGTAAACAGCAGAGGACACTATATTATACAGTTTGATTTTAGCATGAGAAATACTAGTCTGGGGTATTCTATATTCCTGTATGAATAATATCACTCAAATGAGTGTAGAAGGTATCATAAATATAACTTGGAAATTCTAAAATTTAACAAAAATTGATATAAATAAAATATTGATATATATATATGTACATGTATGTGTCATTCAATACCTCTATACATAGCTACTGCTATATCTCTGTATATATGTACAAAGCAGATATACACAGAATATTGATATGTATGTAGGCGTTGATTTACATATCTATTTCTACATGTATATCCTCGTGTGTGTGTGTGTGTGTGTGTGTGTAGATATATATATATATATATATATATATATATATATATACACACACACACACACATATATATGTATATAAATATATATATGTATATATATATATATATATATATATATATACATATATATGTATATATGGGTCTACTGTATAAGTTCAAAAATACATTCTTCGAACTCACACAGTAGACCCTGGGTTACGTGAAAGTGCACTTAATCGAAAGTGCACTTTCGCGAAACCCAATTCAGCGAACGGGCTATGTACTGATGTTTAGTGCAGTAGTTATGGACCTTAGGGTTAGGGAGCGGGTCATGGTAAGGGGATAGCTAGTAGGGCTACCCCTTACCATGACCCATGCCCTAAACCTAAGGTCCATGACTACCGCACCACAGTGGAGGATAGCCTGTCCTCCACTGTGGTGCGGTACTCACAGACTTTAGGGTTAGGGCACGGGTCATGGTAAGGGGATAGCTAGTAGGGCTACCCCTTACCATGACCCGTGCCCTAACCCTAAGGTCCGTAACTACCGCACCATATTGGAGGACATAGCACATTTTCCTGCTGTCCTCCACTGTGGTGCGATCCATTCATAGAAGCTGAGTTCGCGAAAGTGCACTTTCGAATAAGTGCACTTTCGCGTAACTGAGCGGTCTACTGCTCTTTTTCGAATAAGTGGTATTCAATGAAAAGCAGTAGACCCCATATATATATATATATATATATATATATATATATATCTATATATATCTATATATATATACACACACACACACACATACATATTTATAGAATTACTGTTATGTGTATTGATGTATAATTTATTCACTGACACACTTTACATTGCTAAGTACTAAAATGCAACACAAAAGATCAAAAACAATTTTTTTGCACCAAACAAACCTCTTACACTGAAGTAAAGACTCCAAAAACTGTGTTTTTGCTGATTCCAAATCCTCCTGCTACTTATGTTCATAGGTTCATACTAGGCTATCTGCCCTAGGGCATTTATAAGCCTAGCCAGAGTGTGTTTGGCTTTCGCCACCCATTTTAAATTAATTTTGCTATGCCCTTTTTCGAGGTTTACTGTGCCTCTGTCTAACAGTGACACAGAAGTGATACCCGGGGTAAACCTATGATCCCCCATCCACTCATCAAGATTCCTCTTGAAGAGAGTCAATGAGGGACTCTGCCGAACCTGGACTGGGATTTTATTCCAGAGTGAAGGGAGCCTCTGGGTTATGAATCTGTCCCTCCAGCATGTCCTATTTATTTCAGTGCTGAGGTTCAAGTCTCTCGATCGCGTAGCTCGATGGGATTTGGATTTTCTGAGGTGCAGCATGTCCATTAATTCCGGGTTGGACATGTCTTTATACGTCAGGCACAGATCGCCTCTGAGCAGGCGGTATGCCACTTAGTAGAGCTGGAGTTTCTTTAACCGGGCAGCATATAGCATCTGTTTGAGACCTTTGATCTTCTTGGTGAGGTACTTTTGGGGTCTTTCCAGTTGCTGCAGGTGTCTGGTAAGGTACATCCCAAAGGGGCATTGTACTCAATTATGGGCCTGATGAGGGATGAGTAAAGAGGCACGATGACCTCCCCTGATCTAGATGTGAATCTCTTCATGATTAGGTGGGCTATATAAAATGTTTTTCTAACCACTTTGGCCATGTGGTTGTCAAATGAGAGAATGCTATCAACTTGGGTCCCCAGGTCCCTAATTACTTCTTCCGTACTTAATGGATTACCACTTATGTGGTAATTTGTGGGCACTTTGTTTTTGCCAAAGGGGGTGACTATACACTTTTTGGCGTTTAGCTTGAGGCCATGGCTCTGGCACCAGTTGTCTGTTTCTATGAGGCCCTTTTGGAGGATGCTTGTGTCGGCAGGAGAGTTGATTATGGTGCCCAGTTTGCAGTCATCTGCGAACTTGGTCAGCCACAGTCTTTCTGTGTTGGCCTGTACCTCTGAGAAATATATACCGAACAAGAGAGGTCCCAGGACTGAGCCTTGTGGGATGCCACTTGTAACTGGTTTGGAGTCTGACATGGCTCCAGCAATTCTAACCATGTGGGTTCTGTCCTTGAGCCAGTTTGCAACCCATCTAGTGACATAGGGGTTTATATTTAAGCTGGTGAGCTTATCTATAATGCCTGAGTGGGGTACTGTATCGAAGGCTTTTGCGAGGTCCAGGTAGGCTGTGTGGACCACCTTCCCCTCGTCAGTGGCCTTGGTGACTGTTTCAAAGAAATCAACCAGGTTTAAGAGGCAGGATCTGCCCTTAACAAAGCCGAACTGGGTAGGATCCAGTGTCTGTAGGTCCCCAATATCTTTATTTATAAGGTCCATGATGATCCTTTCCATAGCTTTGCAGACCAAGCTAGTCAGGCTTATGGGGCGATAGTTTCCAGGATCCGTTGAGGCACCACCTTTGTGGAGAGGGACCACCGTTGCTGTGCGCCACTCTTTGGGTACATATCCTGTAGTAAGGCTGAGATTGAATAGTAGTTTTATGTTTGGGTTTAGCTCTTCTTGGAGTTCATATAGGACGCAGCCTGGGACACCGTCTGGTCCCATTGATGCTGTGTTTTTTGCTTTGGAAAGGGAGGCTCTTACCTGAGCATCTGAGATGTCAGGAGTGCAGCACTCTGCTGGGATAGATATTTGCCCTTTTGGTGGGGAGGGGGGGGGATGTTTGCGCTGAACCTGTCAGCTAGGATGTTGGCAATGTCTGTGGGTTCGGTGCATTTTTTGTCATTTTGGACTAATTCTGAGCATATCTGGGAATTCCCACCCAGGTTCCTAACATAACTAAAGAAAGCCTTGTGATTATCCTTAGTGTCCTGTGCAATTTTTCTCTCAAAGCTGGCCTTAGACGATTTTATGAGTGCCCGTAGTTTTTTGCTAATACTGATCAGAGATGCCTTCCCTTTTTGGGATTTTGCTCTATCATGTAGTAGCTTCCTCCTTCTATTGTATAGTTTGTTTATGGCTGGGGTCCACCAGACAGGATGTCTGCCTTTGGAGGATTGGGTCTTGGTTTTATTTGGGATTGCATGATCCATGCATTCCTGAAGGTGTTCATAGAATGCATTTATAAAGGATTCTGCGGTCTGGGCCGTATTTTCCACAGGCCCGGGGGCTTTGAAGGATTCCACCTCGGTTTTGAGGAGTGTGAAGTTTGCTTTCGAGATGTTTTTCACTGTGGTTTTCTAGGCAGGGGGTGGGATCGGGATGTGAATATCCAGTGAGATTAGTTTATGGTCTGATCTTACCAGTGAGGGATACACTTCTGGTCTGGAGCATAGAGTCCCCATGTTGGTGATGATCAGGTCCAGTATGTTTTCCCCTCTTGTGGGAGTGGTAACAAGTTGTTCCATAGCATTTGAGTTTATAAATTCTAGGAACCTTTGGGCTAGGGTGATGGAGCTAGAGTAATGCTCCCAGTCTATGTTTGGGTAGTTGAAGTCGCCCAATATAATGGTGTTTGGAGAGACCTTCATATTTTCCAGTGTTCTCAGGAAGGCTGAGTGGAGTTCCTGGGTTTGGGAGGGTGGTCTGTAGCAGGCTATAAACTGGAAGGCAGTTTTATCCACTGTTAGTTGCACATGGATAGACTCTGATGCTTCGTGCTGTGCCACCAACCTGGAGGTGTGGGTATCTTTGACGAATATTGATACTCCCCCTCCTTTTGTGGTTCGGTCCAAGTTTTGGGGCCGAAAAGCATGGTATGAGGTATAACCTGGTAGTGCTGGGGTGCTCTCAGGATCCTTGAACCAGGTTTCTGTTACTGCACAGATATCGATGTTCTCCATGCTAAGGAGAGTTTCGAGTGCATGCATCTTGAGGTTTAGACTTCTGGCGTTGAGTAGCACTACTCTTAGTTTCTTATCCCCTGTGATACCTATGGAGGTGGGTTTGTCTTTTGAGCCTTGCCTAAAAAAGGCACTATGGGGGTAGCAAGAGCCTTTGCCAATATCCGAAAGCCCAGGGGTGATAGGTGCAAGCTGTCCCTAGCGAAGCATCGTGGCTTGTCGAGCATGTCATCCCAGGCTGACAGGCATTGGATCCCCTTTGAATGACACCAATACTTAAGCCAATTGTTGAAATTGATCATCTCGTCTTCATATTGTGGCATCATTCTTGGTGAGGGTAAGATGCTACTCAAGGTCAGGGTCATACTGGCCTGGGCTACATGCTCAGAGAGCTCCTTTGTCTCTTTTCATGTGGTCCAGGGAGGTACGTCTCAGGTCATTCACACCAGCATGGACAATGACTGAGTCATATTTGATACATAGATATGTATACCAATTCCAAGATTATACAACAGTCAGGAAAATGAGAAATTCAGTTTCCCCACTGATGACGATCTCAACAAAAACAGACACCTGATGCAGATAATCAGTGTAAGTAAATGGAGCACATATACTGATAAAACACATCAGCTTCTATTTAGCCTAATCCTTTGCAACCTATATCATGCTACAAATTAACTTTTGACTAAAGCATATTCAAAATAAGGCATGTAACACACACATCCTCCCTCCTCCGCTCTCTCTAAAGATATATATATATATATATATATATATATATATATATATATATATATATATATATATATAAAATGTGAGTGTATACATACAAATATATATATATATATATATATATATATATATATATATATATATATATATGCACACACACAGTGGATATAAAAAGTGTACACCCCTATTAAAATGCCAGGTTTTTGTGATAAAAAAATGAGACCACAATAAATCATTTCAAAACTTTTCCCTCCTTTACTGTGACCTATAACCTGTAGAATTTAATTGAAAAACAAATCTGTTATGGGAAAAAATATAAAAAATAAAAAATGTACAATAAGCTGGCTGCATACGAGTGCACACCCTTCAGCTAATACTTTGTTGAAGCACCTTTTGATTTAATTACAGTATTCAGTCTTCTTGGGTACACACCTGCAATCAATTAAAGAGACTCTGATTAACACCAAATAAAGTTCAGCTGTCCTAACAGGATTTTCCTGACATTTACTCAATTGCCTGCTATACCAAAAGCCATGGTTCACAGAGAGGTTCTCTTTGTTGAAAGGTATCACTCAGGAGAAGGATGCAAAAAAATTTCCGCAGCAATGGATATACCATGGAACACAGTGAAGACAGTCATCAAAAGTGGAGAAAATATGAGACAACAGTAATGGTGCAAAGAACTGGACATCCCTCCAAAACTGATGAAAAGACAAGATAAAAACTGGTCATGGAGGATGCCAAGAGACCTACAGCAACAATGAAGGAGCTGCTGGAATTTCTAGTAAGTACTGGTTGTGTACTACATGTGACAACAATCTCCCATATTCTCCATATGTCTGGACTATGGGGTAGGGTTGCAAGATGGAACCCTTTTCTTACAAAGAAAAGCATCCAGGCCTGGCTAAAATCTGCAAAAGAATACATCAAGTTTCCCAAATGCATGTGGGAAAATGTGTTATGGTCTGATGAGACCAAGGTTGAACTTTTTGGCCACAATTCCAAAAGGTACGTTTGGTGCAAAAACAACACTTCATATCACCAAAAGAACACCATCCCCACAGAGACGCATGGTGATGGCAGTATCATCCTTTTGGGTTGCTCTTCTTCAGCTGGAACTGGAGCTTTAGTCAAGGTTGAGGGAATTATGAACAGTTCCATATACCAGTCACTTTTGGCCCAAAACCTTCAGACTGAAGATGAAGGGGAATTTCACCTTTCAACACGACAATGACCTCAAACATACATCCGTATCAACAAAAGAATGGATTCACCAGAAGAAAATTGAAGTTTTTGAATGGCCCAGCCAGAGTCCAGATCTATATCCAGTAGAAAGTCTGTGTGGTGACCCAAAGAGGGCTGTGCACAAGAGATGCCTTCGCAATCAGACAGATTTGGAGCACTTTTGCATGGAAGAGTGGGCAAATATTGCCAAGTCAATATGTGCCATGCTGACAGACTCCTACCCAAGAAAACTGAATGCTGTAATTAAATCAGAAGGTGCTTTAACAAAGTATTAGTTTAATGGTGTGCACACTTATTCAACCAGCTTACTGTACGTTTATTATTTTTATATTGTTTATTGTTTAATATTTGTATTGTAACCAGATTAGTTTGTTTTTCCATTGATTTGTACAGGTTATAGGTCACATTAAAGGTGGGAACAGTTTTGAAATGATTTATTATGGTCTAATTTTTTTTATATTACAAAATTCTGGCATTTTAACAGGGGTGTGTACATTTTTTATAACCACTGTATATATGTTTGTGTGTGTATATATATATATATATATATATATATATATATATATATATATATATATATATATATATAGTTATATTATATATACATAGATATATCAGATGTTATGAACAGAATGCACACACACATACTGTGTGTGTATATATATATATATATATATATATATATATATATATATATATATATATATATACACACACACACACACACACACACACACATATATATAAGCTATATCTGCGTCTATCTATTATCTTTACTATATTTGTATTGATCTGTGACAAATGACTGAATTACAAATGATTGAATCCAATACTCAAAAAAATTAAGCCATTAAACAACTAAAACATCAAAACAAACCTGATCAAAAAACGAAAACAAGCAGTTTCCTCTTCTGATCAGTTAAAACTCTTAATTTGTGTGAATAGTGGTAGTGTTATGGGAAAGTTTTTTTTCTAAGGGAAGTTGTAGGGTTGGGAGTAGGGCAGGTGTAGTACTGCAGCTCCTAAACACAACGTTGCTGTAACACTTTCATGACACACACACACAGACACACACACACAATTATACCTGTTAATTAAAATAGCCCTTACTTTAACTCTAACCCTCAAACACTTGCACAAACATTCTGCATCTATTCCCTTATCCTCTCCTTACTCTAAACTAAACACACTTGCACATGCAAGCACACACACACACACACACCCATCTACTAATGTCCAATACTGAGCAGACTGAAATGTTTCCTAGAGCCATACCTGCTTGATTTGTTTTTGTAATAACTGAACACTAATACAAGTTTTCCATTTATCATATTCCATTAACAATCTGTCTGGGTAGGCCAAACCATTTCATGTTAACTTTCATTAAGCATGTAGTTTTGGTCTTAATTTTTTGTTCCTTCAAGTTTCATGTTCACTGTTTTGATTTTATTGGTTTGCAAAACATCTGGGATGTTAAATAGCTCGGTCACATTGCAGGAAGGTTTGTTCCAAATGAACAGCTGGGGCCAAAATTATGGACTGAAACTAAATGCCAAAAAATGCATTATCATGCATGTACCTCAGGGAATAACAACATTGAAAATGTGCTTGTCAGAGTTGACCCAGTTTGGGATTTGGGAACTTATGTGGACAGTGACCTAAATTTCAAAAAACATGTGCCCATTGTCATTAGATAGTCCTTCAGTATTGCACAGCTTATAAACAGATTGTGTCTAGGCCTAGGGACGTTATTGTTTCCTCTTTACTCAACCCTTATTAGGCCAATCAGCGAGTACAATGCCCCTTTGCCATATACATGTCCTGACATATGCAACAACTGAAATGTTCATAAAGTTGCCTTACTACACACAGATGAACTCAAACCTCTGTCACTGCAACCACAATCCTAAAGACTGTTAAGAGGTGACCTGTGTCTGGCATATAAGGCATTCTCTGACACAGTACTAATGGATTTACGAGTCTATATTATATTGTCGAAACTGCATGACAGCGAATGCCGTTTCGACGACACATAAAGAGCGAAATTCAAAAACAGCAAAACACCAGGTCACCGATTTTTTTCCCTAGGAAAAAAATTGGTAAACCAACAATACACAACACACCAGTTAAAATATTTCAAAGTGGGGGGCTTTGCCACCCACACCCCTCAATATAGGGGGCTGTGCCCCCTCCACACTCCCCCTAACTAAATATACCAACTCTGAGATTGCACTACAGTGGTGTAAAGGGCAATGTCACGGCTCAGGCTAAGTGATTTTTTTTTTCCCTAGAAAAAAAATCGCTGAGCTGAGCTTTCGCTGTTTTTGAATTTCACTCTTTATGTGTCATTGAAATGCCATTCGATGCAATGCCTTTTCAACAATATAATATAGACCCTGGATTTACTGTGCATCAGCAAGCCAAATGGCATCAAAAATACTCAGTCTAGGGATCTAAACCTCTTCTGCAATATCAACAGAGTGGTTTAGCGGGACAGGTTTATCTTATAGAGGACACCGCTGCTCTGGAACACACACTCCATCCACATAAAACAAAGCTCATTCCTGTCCATTTTCAAATGCAACTTGACTCTATGGATGGAAAACATTTATCCCAGGACTGCCTCCTGTACTACCAATGGACAGAAGCACCTCCTAAATGCTTTATCCCATGCATGAATCCCCTCAATTTATTTATGGTAGGATCACAGTTATTCTTATTAGGTGTAATATATAATAATCGACCATGGGATGGATGAGGCCAGTATGTAACCACTTGGGATAGGTTATTTAGAGCACAAAAAGTAAACTGGCATGGCTTAAAATGGCCTGCAAGGGCAGCTTGCCTAGTACTTATCCATGAACCTATATAAGCTTGAAGCTGAACTGTATAAACAGGATGTTTCATATGTGTTTTTCTACTCCAGTTCTCTGCTAAGCATTTATCAATCTTTTTTTAGTGTGTCAGGTAATTCTGTTTTATTATTTTAGGAGTGTATTGATGGTTATGTCCATAAATGTTAGTTTTAAAATTTATTTATGTTTTTTAGCTAGTTTACTTTTAGTTGGTGTAGACTTTTAGATTCTGGACTGCTTTGCTGGAATGTTATTTTCCAGCTTACTGGTTGTGGTTCATATTATAGTATATTTTATTATTTTATATTTTTTGTTTAAATTAATCTTTTTTTTTTGTTAAGCCGTGTTTTATTTCTAGTGGTTTGACTTATGCAGATTTATTATGCTGTTTTGTTTGTGTGTGTGTGTGTATTGTTGTGTATAATGTTTTAAGCAGAATGTTTTATAAACTACTTAATGATGGTTATGTCCATGAATGTTAGTTTTAAAGTGTATTTATTTATTTTTTTTGCTACTTTGCTTTAAGTTAGTGTAGATTTTTAGATTCAGGTCTGCTTTGCTGGCAATGCTATGTCCCGGTTGTCTAGATGTAGTTTTTATTTAATTTTTTATTTTTGTTTAAATTAATTTTTTTTAAGTCATGTTTTGTTTCTAGTGGCTTGATCTATTTAAAGTTTCACAGCAGAAAGATTGCTCTTATTACATTGAATCTAGGTTTATCATGGATATTTTGCTTTTTTTGGTTGCAAAAGCCAAAGAAAAGGGAAAAATTAGATTTATTTTGGTTGTACACATTCTTTCATCTCTCTATGTTTGTGAAGTCAATATATATATAAGAATCAAGGATGCAAGGGCAGGTCCCTCACATCGGAAGATGTGGGGGGGCTTACACTCCTGCAAACATAGTGGTTAAATATAATATGATAATTACTTTTGCAGTGGTTTGGGAGTTCAGTTAAACTTGTCAGTTAAAGTTTTAAGTATGAATATTTGCATCTTGCCTAAACAATGTGCTGTCAATCATCCTATTCATTCATTCATTTATTCATTCTTTGATAATCCACTTAATCCATTTCAGGATTACAGGGGAGCTGGAGTCTGTGCCATCACTCAGAATGTGCAAGGCAGAGAATCTAAATCTGAACAAGATGTCAGCCCATTGCAAGGGCAATTTAGAGGATTTCTAGTTCTTCTACAAATAATAAATAAATAAATAAATAAATATATATATATATATATATATATATATATATATAGGTCTACGTCTTCAAAATGTAATTTTGTGATCCCATTTTTCTGAAAGTGGATTTATAAGAAAATGCACTTTCTTGAAAAACCGGATGAACAAAAACCAACAAAGGTTGTTGTAGATCATGACACAGTGGGGATAAGGGCATATTCCCTTTTCCTCACTGTAGTGCGATCTTGGAGTTAGAATATATATAAGTAGCGGGTTTGTGTGTGTGTGTATGTGGGGGGGCTCAGCCCCCCCCACATGTGGGTCCATAGGGGCTTGCCCCCTGTGTAACTGTATTTACTTTCAAAGAAACGTAATTTCATTGACTCAAAGTAGACCCATATATATATATATATATATATGTGGGACTCCTGAATATGCTCAACACAACAAAATGTCGATGAATGCAGCTTCTTGATCGATCCCAGTTGGTCAACATATGTAGATGATTGACAGGTGTGCTAGACTGAAAACGTCCAGGTGGCTGAAATTAAGGTTTTATCCCTCAAATTCATAGTGAGGGCATCTACAATATAACAGCAAATTGATCGATCTGGTAAAAGTGTAAGGAGGCTGAGGGTAGATGTGAGGATTTGCATGCTCCACACAAAGAGCACCCTAGACAAGAATCGAGTGGGTCAAATGCTGTGAGGCAGGAATGCTAACTGCTGTGTGTGTATGTGTCTGAGAGATATATGCTGAAATTTTGTCTTAACATTTTAAATCACAGCTTGAAGTTAAACAAATGTTAAACCACCAGTTACCAGTTATTACAATTTCCAGTGCAACCATAATTCCTTTGTACGGAAGATATGGTTTACTTCTGTGTTGAGTTGCATACTCACATTTGGTGCAGAAGATTGTAGATTTTATTCTCACAAAAGATAGCTGGATTACCGATACTGCAGTGCGGCTTATGGGACTTCTGCACTCCTGAGTGTGTCATCCTTTGGATGAGATGTTAAACTGATGTCCCATCTGCTTGAGTTGGTGGTAGCTTAGGTGGATGTAAGAGATACCACACTACCTATGAAAAAGAGTATTTTTTTATTGATATATACATTATATATTATTTACTTATTTACATTTACATCTATTTATAAATCTCCATACATTATAAACTTCAATTTACGCATCCCCCACTCTTTTGTCTACAACCAAAATATTATTTTTTCCTAAATCTTTGTCAAAGTCCATTTTCCATTGTATTTAATTTCATTTAGTCTCTCGTTCCATATAGTCCATGAAGCATAAAATATTACTCTGTCCATTTTCTTCACTTTTTCCTGTTTATGTGCACCATAATAACCATATTCTATTATGTCCATATTTATTTGTTCAAATTTTAACAAACTTTTCACCCTATTATCTTTACATATTTCTTTCCACAAATTATTAACTCTTTCACATTTCAAAAAATCATGCTCAGTAGTCTCAGACTCTCCACATTTATTACATATTCTATCTTGCTTTTTTTGTATGGCATATGTGCCTTAACCGGTAATTTTCTAATAGACAATCTCCATAAAAAATCATTACATTCTTTAATCTTTTTATAATTATATGTCATCATTATGGCTTTTTTCTTATCTATTTCTAAATATTTCATGGATAAATACAATAAAATACTTTCATAATGTTTAAGTACCATTCCTTTCTATTTTTTTCACATATATTCTTTTTTATTTTCCATAACACAATTTTGTTTTGGTACTCTCTCATTTCTTCACAATGCTTTTACTTTATTTTTTAACTTCCATTTATTTCCATAATTCTTTGTATTTATTTTTCTTCATAATTTCTTTTCATAACTTATATAAAATTAAAGATGCTGCATGTACTATTGGGCTTATTAAACCCAAACATCCTTGCTTCTCTTCCATATACAGAATCCATTTTTTGACTGGAGTCAGTCTAGAGCCCCATATAAAAGAGAATATAATCATCATTAATTCATTTTCATACTTAATAGGAATCATATAGATGTTAGTAACATAAGCAATTTTGCTATTACCATGGTGTTCAACAAGTGTGCTTTTTTCTATATGAAAATCTATATGATTTCCAAAAATTAGTCACATCCTTTACTTATTTGAGTATATTATCCCGCTGTTGTCTGTATTCATTCCTTCCAAATGATATTCCTAATATATGTATATATTTTTCATTGAGCTCAACACCTCATATCATACCTTCAAAACCAAATCCATTACTTTTCTCCTTATTTATACTTAAACCAATTTTTTTTAAATTTATACTTAATTTTTCATTTACTTTTTCCATGCATACTTTATTTTTAGCAATTAATACAATATCATCTGCATAATTATACATTATTGGCAACTATACTTCCTTCATCATTTTGTATCCACCACTACTTGACATTTTATTAATTTCCATCACTATTACATTTATAACTAATGAGAAAATTACACTACTAGCTGGACAGCCTTGCTTTATTCCACATTCTATTTTTATTTCTTCCCTAATTCAGCCATTTACAATTAGTTTCACATGGTTCCTTTCATAAACAGATTTTATTACTTATAATATTTTTTTGCTTACATTATATACCTGCAAAATTCCCCATAATGATTTATATTGAATATTATCATAAGCTTTACTTATATCCCCTATCATAGCCTTTCCTTCTACATTTTTATTTATATCATCAATTATTTCTCTTATTATCCATAATAACTCTTGACTTTATTTTCCTTTTCTTCCAAATACATTTTGGTCATATATTCTATCCATTTTTTTGTAACGTTTTTATTATTCTCATAAAATTTTATAATCTGTATTATCCAATTTTTTATCTCCTCTTTATTTCCCTTTTTAAATATAAATTGTATAATGCCAGTACATATCTCTTTCTCATTAATTTCAGTTTCTAACCATTCATTCATAACTTCTATAAAATTATTTTTGCCACTCTTTCATTTCTTTATACATAACATATTCAGTTCTGTCCAGTCCTGTTGCAGAATTCATGTTAATATTTTTTAAAATTTCATTCAATTCTTTCATGGTTAGATTTTGTTCTAAATACACATTATCTTCCTTATTTAAATTTTCATCTTTATAAATTTGGTCTGTGTTTTCTTCCCTCTTAACAAATAATTCTAATACACATTCTTTAATTATTTTGTATATTCCTTCTTGCTGTCTTATTTGCTTACCTTCTTTATTTTTTTAATTCTTTTTATTATTTTACTCAAATATGGTGCTACCTCTTCTTTCTTTCCTTGTAAACAATATTTTTCTTATATAACAAGTTGTTAATTTTAATTTGATTCATTTTATATATTTCTTTTTTTTTTCATAAAAGGAATTTTTCTTCTGTAATAAGTTTCTAAATGTTTCTTGACTTAATATCTTATATCTCTCTTTTTCTTTTCTTCCTCATACATTCTAAAAATACCTTTTATATTTTTCTTTAAAATTAAGCCTCCAAACAGTCCAATTCTCATAAATCTCCATCATAGTTTTATGATGTTTCCATAATTCCACAAGTTCTTTTTCACTTCTATATCTACATCATTTTCATTAATTCTCTTTATTCCTTTTCCTATTCTTATATATTCTTCCTTTTCCTGTACTTTAACCCATTTTGCCATATGATCTGAAAATCCAGCATTCTTAATTCTTTTTTATATAACTTTTAAACTATCAGATATTAAAAAATAATCAATTTCTGTCCTAATTTCATTCCTTTTATAGGTCTGGTGGTTATTCTCCCATGCACTTAACTTTCCACTTCTCATAATTTCTTTAGCCATTTTAACATCACAATTGTCCTTATTTTTCTTAAATTACAATTAAATTCACCCATGGCTATAATGTCCATATTTACACATATTCAAGAATATTTTTAAACATCATTTCTCTTGCTTTGTTTGTTACATATGCATATGAAGCTGTAATTCTTTACACATATTTTTTCCTTCTCACGTCTATTACTGTAGTTTGGCCTAGTTCCACTACAGTTGCATCTAATATTTTAATGTTTTCTTGACATAATATACATATGCCCGAGCATGTTTCTTTCCCCATGTTCCAGCCTACCACACCATTCCAAAGTTTTTCAGTTTGTGTTCTTTCTTCCTCTGTTAATAATCTATCTTTTAAAACAATAATATGTGCATCTACTGCAGCACACCATTGTAATATACCTATTCTCCTTTTAAGAATTTTCATACTGTTCACATTTAAAGCTATTTTTAGCTTTTAAGAACAGTTAGCATAATAAAATGTTTATCCCTTTCCTTTCTTATTTTCTCTAAGCATTATGTTTTTTAATTTTCTTTTCCTTTCTTTAACTCTTTTCCCTATCAGATCTTTATATTTCTTACTGTGCACCAGTTTCTTCCTCACTTTTCTCCTCTGTTTCTTTTTCCTTGTCACTTTCTTTAACTTCATGTATAACCTATCAGTTGCATCTTTTTGTACATGTTCTTGTATAACACATTCTACTACCTCTTTATACTGTATGACTTTATTTTCATTTTCTTACACATTCATTTCATATTCTAGCCATGAATGACTAGTATTGCTACATGTTTTGCACTTTAAATCACTTTTTTGCATTATGTCCTGTTTTACCACTAAATAACATATTATCACATTCATTGATTAAATTATCATTTTGTTCCACAAAAATAAGTTTTTGGTTGACCCCTGTATTTCACAAAACCCCTATTACCATGAACATCATTAATACTAGGTATTTGCATAACATTATTATTTTTCATTTTCAGTATTACTCCACATCCCCATCCCCCAGTCCATAGTCCTCTTTCATCATATATTTTTGTAGTGTCCATTCCTTCTTTACATATAGTTAACAAATGTTCTTTCAGTTCTTTTGCTTCAACTTAATTTCTAAACTGGATCATTATTCTTTTTTTGGTTGTCTGTAAAATGCTTGCAGGACATATTCTGACCATGGATAAATATTTTTTTGTTGTTCATATGCACCAAAAAATGTTCCATGGCCTGCACAGTCTCAAATATCAAGTCACAAAAAGTCTCTTTATTAATTAAAATGAATGGTCTTACCTATTTTACTTTGAAACCCAGAGATGCTATGACAGAGTCACAAACCTTATACCTGTCCAAACGTTCTTCTTTTGTACAGCTCACATGTACTGTATACTTCTTTTTTCTTTCTTTTATTTCTTCTTTGCACCTTCTCCCACAGTTTGTGCATAAGTTTTTGTCTCTTAAACTTTTTCTGGCACAGTCTATTCTTCTCCTGTTTCTTCTTCTATTTTCTTCATGATGTCACTCCATGAAATTGTTGCTCCACTTTCTGGTTCACTTTAGTTTACCATTTCTTCCAAATAATCAACCCACAACCCTCCCAATTGGAGGGCTGTAATTATGCATTTCTCAGAGGTAGCTACTCTCCTTCAAACAATCTTCTCTGAATGTTTTCCTCTGAATCCATCTCTGTTACAGTTACAATCTCATTTTCTTATAATATCAATGTTTCTTTTGTACCCACAGCATCAGAAAAACTTCTGGTAGTGATTCTACGATTTCAACTACATTTTCATTGACCTTCACTTAATTTTCAGCTAAAGCTGAATCAGCCATATTTTCTTCCTGTTCCTCCTGGCTGCCTCTGTGCCTGGACAGGAAACAGGAAGTCAGGATGTGTAACACACAAATCCTTCCTCCAACTACCAAGAGTAGGGGAAGTTTGCTGATGCCTGGCCAAATTTCCCCAAGTAGTATAAATACCATCTTGAGTCTCCACTTAAAATAGGCCACTAGCCCAGTGGGACTAACTGAGTCAAAAACAATAAATAAGTAAAAAATAAATATAGACAGCAAAGCTGGTATTACCTTTGCATGTTGGCCATTTGGTTACATAACTAAACATTAATATATTATCCTTCCTTGCAGTTTGTTAATGTTTCAATATAGAGAAATACAGTAGAGAGTCAATTATCCAAATGTCGATTATCCAAAATGTCAATTATCCGAACCAGCCTTACAAAGTTTTTGGGGAGGAAAAATCAAAGTCTGAATATGTAAATATTATACATATTTGCTTGAGCATGTTTTTTGAGCATCTAGCCAGCTCGTGTGTGAAAAATATTCTTTATTGTCCACTGGAATCGCTGAATGTTTGAACAGTGTATTTCTGCATGCAGAAAAAAACAAGATTTTAGATGCTTTTTTATCTGGTTCAATTATATGTTTGACTATCTGAACAGTTTGATTATCTGAACTACCCTAGGTCCCAGTTAGTTCGGATAATCTCCTCTCTACTGTAATTCCATTTAATGTAGCTCAGCTTTTCCTCCATCTAATTGTAGATTTTCTTTATATTACATTTAAATATTATACAACTTGAAATGAAGCTCTATATTTATGGGCCTTTTCTTATTTGTTGCATTCATTCATTCTGATTGCCCACTTAATCCAAAACAGGGTCATCAAATGCTGAAGCCTATCCTGAAACTCAGAGGGCACAGGGTATGTAATACCATACTGAACTTTTTACAGGACACACATCATGAAGCAAACCAGCTGACTGCAAATCCAGACAGTGTAAGAACTATTCACAAAGGAACAAATTAATAAAATATGCAGGGAATGGCCCACCTAGTGGATATCAAGAATTTGTTTTATCAAAGAAGGAAGTTGGATGGGGAAAATTAAATACCACTGCAGTAGGAAGGCAAGATGGACATACGTAATTAAATGTATTAAGTCCAAGATGGGAAGCATGTGGCAAAATGCATTCTTTTAAAATGCAGTAGATGTTATCAGCAGTTTAGTGATGTGAGGATTATAAAAACTCTTTACTCCTAACAGAGGGAAATCCCAAGGAATAAACAGCTGAGAGGTGGAATGAGTGCTAGTTAGAGTATAATGTGTAAATGTGAAGGGATAACTATTAACATCTAATACATTTGACATCAAATGACTCTTAGCAACTATGTTTTTTCCCTTTTTTTTTTAATTTCTCCAAGTCTTTGGGGTTTCTACTACCATGATGGGAATGGACCCCATTCCTAAGTCAAAGTATGATTAAAGTTCATGAAATTAGTATTGTTTCAATCTTTGATGTTAGCCATAAGTGCTCTTCGCAGCACCTGCAATGTGCCCAGTAATGACTCCTTCTGCAATTCGTATGGAGTTACATGTATCGGTAACATATCTAAATATGATTGTAGATTCATTTTTTATAAGACCTATGGCTCCTACTGTTACTGGAACTGTCTGGGTTTTTTCCACATTGCTCTCATTTCTGCCTACAAATCCTGATATATTTTATGACTTTGTTTCTCTCTGTATGCAACACACCTTAGTTACTGGGTGTAGCAATTTCAATGAGTAATGGATATTTGGAATTAAGGGAGCTGCAATGGCAGCTACAGATTTCTTCTTCTTTCATCTTTTTCTGGTTAGGGGTCACCACAGCAGATAACCTATCTGCTTATGATTGGCAGTGGAGTTTTATGGTGTCGAGCTGCCAGCCCAGCACCCAACCTTCCAAAGAAGGCACACACACGCACTCACACCTAGGGCTAATTTAGAGTGTCCAAGCCACCTACCGTCTTTGGGATGTGGGAGGAAACTGGAGTACCTGGAGGAAACCCACATGACCACAGGGAGGACATGCAGACACCGCACAGAAGGCATCCCAGCTAAGGATCGAACCAGAGAACCTCTTGCTGTGAGGCAGCAATACAGCTACAGACTTGTTCTTCTTTCAGCTTTTCCGGGTTAGGGGTCGCCACAGCGGAACTCCGGTCTGCTAATGATTGTCAGTAGATTTTTACGGTGCCGAGGTGCCAGCTCAATGCCAACCTTCAACTAAGGCATGCCCATTCATGCATGTCTTTCGAATGCCACTCGACCACGGGGAGGACATGCAGACTCCACACAGAAGACGGTCCAGTCAAGAATCGAATGGGAGAACCTCTTGCTTTGAGGTGACAACGCTATCGCTGCACCACTGCGGCTTCCAGCAATGCAGCTACAGACTAATGCTGCTAAATTTCCAGTGGGGGGGGGGGGGCTGACAGAAGGATATTTAAAATTACGGGAGCTGCAATAGCAGCTACGGACTAATGCTACTAAATTTCCTGGGCTAAACGAGAATGTGTCTATCAGTCCGCTTTTAAGACTGAGGTCTAATTTAGTACTTTAATGTTTGTTCATTCAAGGTGGATGTTGGACCATTAAATTATGTATATATAAAATACATGTTTTTATTATATGCTGTATAAATGGGATTTTATTTTCATTGATATGTATGCAAGCTGAGTATTTTAATACGGCACGCAGTACTGATTTTTATTCTTGTGCAAGTATGTCTAGGTTGGATAAATATACTTCTGTTGCAATGGTGGAACTTCCTGGCAATTACTATTGATTCATACTAGGAGGTATAAAAGGCAGTGTGGGTAATGATGTATTATTCTGATGAAGTCCTCTACCCTGGATGAAAGTATTCAGTGTTTGGTTGGCAGCCATTTGTGGGCCTCTTTCCTTCCTTTTTTGTTTTTCTTGTTTACAAAGTCATGACAGAGAAAATGTATTGGAAAATGCAACTTCTAAATAATCAAAGGGAGAAGAAAAACTAGAAGACATTTCCCTCCAATGGAGAAAAAAAAACAAAAAAAAAATGCACTTATGTTCAAGCAGCCTAAAGATATTCCTAAGGTACCTTTAGGTTTTAACTGCAGGAAATAGATGGAGAGGCGGGGAACACAGGGGAATATGAAACGGGTGAAATAGGAGGAAGGACACAACAAGGGTATAGATCTGTGTCCCAATTGACCTTAATGCCTATGGCAGTATGCAATAGGTGAAATAGCAGGAAAGGCTCAGCAACAAGGGTAAAGATTTATGTCTTGTGTGACCCTAATGCCCATAAATCCCATATGCTATGGCTACTAGATTTCTGATATAACACATCTTCTGGTCTCTGCACAATTTTATAATTTACCCACTGAAATGCTGCATTCTTTTTTTTTTTTTTGCTTATGGCACTAGTACATGTCTTTCTCCAGAAACAAGTCAGTATATACAGCATGCAAATTAATGTTTGGCTATCAGCCATTACTACAGCATCACAATGTTCACCTGGGACATCTAATTATGCAAGTGCTGCAAAGGTACCTGAAACCATGGTATTGTGAAACATTCTGACTTAAAAACACAATTATCAAGACCAGTATCAAGGAAAAAATTAAACTTATATGGATTCTTATTTCCTGATTTAATGATAAGAGTAATTCAAAGTATCTTTCTTATATTCCCTTCAAGGTTCCTTGAGAAACAAACATGTACTGAAATCAGTAATTCTGCATTTCCATGAGCCCCACTCTTAGAATGGACTGTTTCAATAAAATCTGATACACTACCCTGACTTTCCACCTACCTTTCTACTTTTACCTCCACAGTTACATTCAAAGAAAAAAAATAAGGCAAATTAGGGACAATTTTTAAATACTGGTACTATTAACTTAGAATGTATCAAAATAATATCAAATTTTAGAAGATGTGGGGCATATTAGAGGTGTCTCTCCAAAATATGGACAGTTAAGAGAGATGCATAACCTCAGAGTAGCTCACATGTAGTAAGGTAATACAGAAGGTAATTGTGTATGTATTTGGGTTGTGTTACCCTGTTTTTCTATTAACCAGGACTTGAAATCTGCACTTATTTTTGAATTTAATTGAAAAACACTATTTCACAATAGTTTCTCAATAATGAAACATGCCCTGTACATTAAAATCACATTTGTTTCATCATGTTGAAGACCTACATGGGAACTGAACTTTTGTCCTTCTTTTTATATAACAAATGCATACCAAGGGAAATTTGAGGATCCTTGAGCTACACTACACAATGATTTTTTTGGTGCTAGAATTATTGCTTTGATGCCACTGACCTTGGCTTGAACTGACTGAGATAGAAGAGGTTGTGCCAAGAAAAGGAGGCATGGCTGTAATATTCCAATGAAAAGAAATTCAACAAGATAAAATAACATAGTAAAATGTATTCAGATACTTCATTGACATCTAAACATTTGAAATCCATCCGTCAAGCCAAATAGATTGGGCCAACATCAACAAGTATTATATGTTACTTTGAGTTTGGTGATCTTTTAGTTACAACAGTAAGGAGGTGCAAGGATCACAGTCCTATCCCACGCATGGGGTTTTTGTGGTCCCTTGCTCCTCCATGTAAAATATTTGTCATATTCAATTTGTTCCATCCATTTGCTTTAGTGCTTGATTACACTGTGGTGAAACATGCAGAAAAGAGCCTGTCCAGCATTTGTAGGGAATCTTCATATTCCCTAGTTATACATCATGCTGCACCTCCAGGTTCGTGAAGATGAAAGGAAGATTAGTGAACATGGGAAAGTTATTACCAGCTAGGACCTCAACCATTAACTTTATCCTGTATTAATGAGGTGGGAGAATTCCACACCTCACTGTTGTGGTAGTTAAGCCATAAGGAGCTTCAAAACATGCAAGATCTTGTAGGCACAGCAAACATATTTAGGGTGATACATGAAAGAGGGTCATCCAGGAATGACAGGAAACAAAAAAACACACTAGGAGACCTAACTGCATTCATTGGGCTTTGACTAATGCAGTGAATAATTTGTGAAAAGTTTTTAAAGCAGGGTGATAGGAAAGTTGATATTGAAGAGAGGTAGAATACTAATTGCACTTGAAGTGCACACCAGTTAGAATACTTAACTTCTCCTGCCATTTAATAATAATAGTTGTCCGGCTTCTCCCATTAGGGGTCACCACAGCAGATTGACTGGCAGTGCTGTTTTTACGGTGTCAAGTTGCCAGCCCAGCACCCAACCTTCACAGAACTCATTTGACCACAGGCAGGACATGCAGACTCTGCACAGAAGGCTCTCCAGCTGAGAACTGAACCAGAGAATATCTTGCTCTGGGGTGACAACGCTAACCAGTGCACCATTGTGGCCAATTTCTCCTGCTATTTAATAAATATGTGTAATGAAGCATGCATTCTAAAAAAATCACAAATGGATTACAGATTGTTTAATGGGTACACGAACTCTGTACCCATTCATTTTTCCTTTCATCATTCCCATGGTGACAAAGTCTGTTAAAATCTATCAATTCAATCTCACTTGGAATTAGTTAATTTTTTATCCCAGAAAGAGCTATGCTGACTATACAAGATGCTTGATGTACAAAAGTTAAGCTATGCAGGTCTTACTTCTTCCTTCTAAGTGAAATCCTGTTTAGAATCTGTTTTGCAGTTTTGTTCATTACATTTTATTGTCACTCACAGATTTTTCAGAAATGCATTTTTAGATACCTTGCCTTACTTTATCTGTTAGTGAATGCATTTAGAAATACAGCCATTACTGTTAAATTATTAATATTTGTGCAGCTATGAACTCACTGCCCATAAAATGGTAAAGACCATCTCTAGACTGAATACAAAGAAAAAAAATTGATTGTCTTACAACTCCTCTGTCAGTCCAACCTGCATAGTGACTTTGCATATTTATACATTGCATAAAGTTTGCAGCTTTCAAATATAAGCTTGATTTGTGGAGACATGTAAAGTGAACTATGCATACGTACTATACATTAATAGTTTTGTTGACATCAAATATACCTTCATGTTTATACACTGTTATGAGAGCGACTGACAACTAGCGATATGCACAGAAATATTAGAACACGTTATTTTGGCAGAGAATGATATACAGTTTCTCCAGCTTGGTTTAATGTATTTCATTTCATTTCATGTCACTGATTATTTCTGTGGAATCATACCTTGCATTTTGTATTTCTTTTGATATGCATTCCTCTGCTTCTGTTTCCCTAGGAATAGCTGGCGTGCACTTGATTTTAATCCAACTGCACCTGCAAGCAATAACATGCAAGATAAAGGTTATGCACTAATAAAAGCAGGTTTGGTACATTCAGAGCATTTGTTTATGTCACTTTTTTTACCTGTGATGCTGTTCTTCAGGTCAAATATCACACCTCAGAATATATTTATTACAGTTTCTCCAGAAACATTGTCTATATACACATTTAAAAAAGGAATAGTCTTCAATTGTTTCGGAAATTCACCAGTTAGAGAAAGTATGAGTCTCTAGTCTGCTTCACTGAACTAGTAGCTCAGAAAAAAAAATGAAAATCATTTTGGAGGCAGTTTCTGTGGCAGTTCACTGTTCTAATGGTGGTTTTCACAAAATGAATGCATTTCCTTATATTTTGAGGCAGAAAATAAAATAGCTGTGACATGCTTAGTGACAGTGCATACATCTGAAATGTACAGAAGAAAAAGTAAAATAGCTGTTCAGGTTTTGTTTTTGTTTGCTAATGTTATTGTAAGGTACCAAAATATTTCATTGGCTACCAGAATAGGAGATAGAGTATTGCATGACTACCAGATTGGGATATAGAATCCTGCAGCATTGCTTTGAGGACCTTCCACAGATCCAGGCAATTACAGATCCATAAGTCTGACCAGCCTCCTATGCAAAGCCATGGAAAACTTATCCTGAAATTAATCACTCAGGACGAATGGAACCTCCAAATACTGGACCCATCTCAGTTTGGATTTATAAAGGGTAAATCATGTATACTCAACTTGGTGCATATTTCTGAAAAGGTCATCAAGACATTGGGTGAAAGCAAAATGGTACACACCTCATACTTTAACCTGGCCAAAGCTTTTGAAATAGTTTCCCACTCAGGCATAGTAGAAAAGTTAAATAAACTGAGAATAAACCCCATGTTACCCATTGGATTGCCAGCTGGCTCACAGATAGTATGCAGGTAATCAGAATACAGGGAGTTACCTCACCTTAGGTCATCTGCTTGATTGCCAAAAAGCTCACAGGTAGAATGCAGATAATCAAAATAGGGGCAGTTACCTCCACAAAGAGACCAGTCAGCAGTGGAGTCCCCAAAAGTTCTGTGCTGAGACTGAGATGCCTGTTTGGTATCTACTTTCCTGAAGTAAAAGCCAATACAAAGGGCTCTGGCTGACTAAGTTTGCAGATAACTGCAAACTAGGAAAAGTCATTGAATCTCCAAATGATTTAGCCATACTTCAGGAAGGTTTGTCCCAAATAAATAAGTGGTGTCAAAATCATGGACTGAAACTAAATGCCAAAAATGCATTACTGTATCCTTTGGGAAGTCACCTACCCCAGGGAACTACCATGTTAACAATATACCCCTAAGAGTTAAACCAGTTTTTTGGGATTTGGGAAATTTTGTGGACAGTGACCTAACTTTTGACCATCATGTGTCTATTGTTGAAACAAAGTCCTGTATTGCGCAGCTTCTAAACAAAAGGATTGTGTCTAGATCTAGAAATGTCATTCTCCCCCTTTATTCAGCACTCATTAGGCCAGTCATTGAATATAATGCCCCCTTTGGCATGTATCTGTACAGACACATGCAACATCTGGAATGCCCACATAAATACCTTACAAAAAGGATACATGGACTAAACAACATGTACTACATGGACTGGCTTAAAGTTTTGCCACTAAGTACAGTACAGACTGCTAAGAGGTGAACTGAGTCTGGCATACAAGGCATCCTCTGACCCTTTACTGATGGATTTACTGCACATCAGCAAGTCAAATGGCATCAGAAATACTCAGTCTAGGGATCTAAATGTTTTCTGCAACATCAACAGAATGGTTTGGAGCGACAGGTATACATCTCAGAAGATACCACTGCTGTGGAACAGACTCGCCATCCACATAAAACAAAGTTCATCCCTGTCCATTTTCAAGTGCATCTCAGGTCTAGGGATGGGAAACAGAAAATTTACCCCAGGACTGCCTCTGTACTACTAACTGAAAGAGGCAACTCCTAAATGCTTTATTTCATGCATGGGTCCCCTCAAATTATCTATGGTATGATCACAGTTATTCTCTTTAAGGGTGATATATAATTATTGACCATGGGATGGGTAAGGCCAATCTCTGACTAAATTGGATAGGTTATTTTAAGCACAAAAAGTGAAAATGGTTAGGCTTAAAATGGCCTGCAAGGGCAGCTAGCCTAGTACTTACCTATGAACCTATGAAAGATTTATGAAAAATGCAAAATAACTGGTTTTCCCTGAAGAATTATAATTTGTACATATGATATAAACAAGTGCAAAGCTCTCCCCAACCATATTAATCACCTGTCACAGCATTTGTTATGGCTATCAAAATGCTCAGTAAAGACTCAGCTACTGGAGAGATCTTTATGGCAACTGCCTTCTGGAAAAGGGTTAGCCACATGACACGCACTTCTTACTTAGTATTTAAAGGTATATACTCCAATATTCTACTTCTATATCTCCATTTTTAGTAATACAATACAATGTTTATAAATACCAGATGCATTATGTTAACACTGATCACTTTAAATTATCTCTGTCAAAAGTATGTCATAGTTTTTTACTGAATACATCTTTTCTAATATTCAACAGACATTTGGATGAATGCAACAAATTTTTAGTCTTTGGCACCAGGGATAACTCTTCTATTGACCATATATTTGACTATTTCTTAAATAGCTTTCTGTCTGTAGAATATTTAATAGGACTCTCCTCTCTGGAACAATTTTGTTTGTGTAGATACTGGAGAAGAGAGTATAGTGAATCCTTCTTCATGTAAGATGACAATGTCATGAAGATGTGGGGCATCCATGTACAGCTGAGGATTCTGACCCAGTGTCTGATTCTAGGGAATAGACAGTACAATACCAGTGGCACAACAGATAGTGAATTTGCCTTTGGTACAGAAGGCTGCAGGTTTTATTCCTATACTACGTAGATTGATTACTTACACTGTAATACAGCATAAGGGGGGTGCTGTATTCTTGAGTGTATTATCCTTCCAATGAGATGTTAAACCGAGGCCTCATTTGCTTGAGTTGGTGACAGCTCAGATGGATGCAAAAGATCCCATTGAAAAGATTAAGGGTTCTTTATTTAAACAAGGGGTCTCCAAGCTGCGGCTCTGGAGCTGCATGTGGCTCTTCCACCCCTTTGCGGTTGCTGCCTGGAGCTTTGAAAAGTAATGGCCACTGTGCTGCACAACACACACACACACACACACACACACACACACACACGCGCACGCACGCACGCACACACACACACACACACACACACACACACACACAGACATCAAGTGACAGATTTTAAATATTGCTCTTATAAAGTTATAAATTTGCTGGAATAACACGGTTTTTGTTACCATGCATTCCACACACACTGAGAGCAATCGAGTGATCCTCTGGCAGCAGCAGCATCTCCTGAAAGGTTTCTGTACCTCTCATACCTCTCAGACTCTTACCACAAGAAATCTGGAGAGACCCACAAATAAAGGGTTGGAACAAAGAAACAAAAATAGGGACGGATTTTAAATATTCCTCTTATAAACTTACTAGAACAACACAATTTCTGTTAACATGCATTTTCCACACATACACACACACACACACACATATATATATATATATATATATATATATATATATATCTATATCTATATATACATACACACACACACACACACACACACACACACACATATATATATATATATATATATATATATATATATATATATATATATATATATATATAGACACACACACACACACACATATACATATATATAGATATATATATATATATATATACAAAATGAGAGAGCAATCAAAATCACACAACAAAAAGAAAAAAAAGGGACATATTTTAAATATTGCCTCTTAAGGGGTCAACTGGCTTTGTGTGGCCATTAATTTTTTTTTGGGTGGGGGGGGCCAAAAATGGCTCTTTGATAGTGAAGAGGTTGACCCAATTTTTTTACTTTACAAACTTATAGTTAACGTACTTTTCATTATTGTGTTAAACTTCTATCTTCATTATCATTTTGGCTAATATCATGATATTTTATATCACACTTACCTCTCATTTTCCATTTCATCAATGTTTTTATTTTCCATAAAAGATTTTTTCTTTATATCATCTCGTTTCTTCATTTATATATTTTCCTCTTTTGAATTTTCAACATATCTCAATACTGCTCATATTTGTACTTTAATAAATTTACTATTAATTTCTAATTTTTTTTCATTTATGGAAAACAAAACTTTATACAAATTCAAAGCACTACCAAAACAATTGGGTTTATTAATCCTAAACTTCCATCTTCTTTATCCATATATAAGACACCTCTGTCTACTGGATTCAGTCTCAAAAACACCATATAAAAAAGCTGCTTGAAGTATTTATTTTTCATAGATTACAGTCAATATACAGACACTTGCTAAATATGCAGTCTTTCCCAGTACAACAGAATTAGTTAAACATTAAACTAGAGCTTAAATGTTTCCAAAACAACAAAGCTCCTTTATTTCATCTATTATCCTAGTTCATTATTCCTCACTTACGTTGTTACCCCAAAACGTATTCCTAATACAGAGGTTTCTTTTATCAAAAATGATATTCATCCTGTCTTTACTATATCTCCCAGTCTTTTTCTTTTTTCTTTACTTAAAGTCATGCCTGCTATGTTTAAACATTGACATATCCAGTCTTTGTTTCTTGTAATCAATATAATATCAGCTATATAAGTAAACATAACTGGAATTTTTACCCCTTCATTATATAAGTAGCCCCTTTCATATGCAAATGTACATGTCTAATACATTCATAACTAATGCAAATAATATGCTACTCATAGGATGTTCCTGATGTATGCCATTCTTTATATCTATTTCTTTGATTAACCATCTATTCACAACAATTCTTAATTCATTTTTATCATATTCTGAACAACATACATTTCTCACTAATGTTATACTCACTCTTCCATAATTATCAACAAGAGTTCAGGTTGTACTGCATTAAATGCTTTATTCAAATTTCTCCCCTTAAACTATATCTTCTGTAATACATTTCATTTTAATTTTCATTTTACTCTAAATTATTTTCATAAATATCTTATAATCTGCATTGTTCAATACTATAGGTTTCCAATTTCAATTTTATTTTTATCTTCCTTTTTCTATACAATTTTAAGTATACCACTGCATACATCTTTATACATAAAACTTTCCTTTTAAAAACTCATTCATAATTTTTAAGAAGTGTTTTTTTCTGCCAATCTGTAAAATTCTTATAAAATTGTTATCCTATTCCATCTGGCACTGAAACCAACTGTAAATTAACTTGTCCAAGTACCGTATTTAATTCATATAAGGAAATGTCTTTTTCTAATTCTTTATTTTCTTGTTCTGTTAATTTTTTAACATGTCATTCTTTTTTGTACTCTCTCTATCTTGAAACGTCATTTTTCTTATTATAATAGTATTCTCTTTAACTATATTATTCAAATTAGCTGATACCTTCTCTCTTTTACCTTGTAATATATTTGCTTAAATAATAAATTTCTTCTTGATTATTTTCATAAATTCTCTGTTTTACCACGTAATATTCCTTATCCTTTCTTTCCAAATCCTTTAAAGAATCTATACACATTGCTTTATACTTTTTTTCCAGTTTTCTTACATCTGACTGCCATTCTAAAACACAAATTTTATACATTTTTTAAAAGCTAGCAACCAGTCAGACCAGTTTTTATAACACACTCTAATGGAAATGTGATCTCTCCATAATGCATACTTATTTTCTTTCCATACCTCTCAACCTCACAAAAGAAAAAATCTGGACAAAGCCAAATAAAAAAAATGGCAGGACAAAGGCCCAAAATTGGGGAAAGTTTTTAAATATTGCTTCTATAAACCTACAAAATGGATAGAATGACAGGTTTGGCATCAATATATATTTTCTGAAGAATTGAAGTCTGAAATTCAAACTGTCTGCCATTATTTAGTATTATTTAGTGACTTCAAAACTCAATGATTGCCAGAAAACTACAAATTTTATGAGGAAGAGGATAAACATAAGAGGCAAAAATCTGGACAGTTGAGAGGTATGTTTCTTTCCATTTGCATCTCATAATTTCTCATTTATTCTTTTTATTCCTTTTCCCAATCGGATATATTCCTTATTTCCTGTATCTCTATCCATATGGCTGAATGCTCTGAAAAGCCTGTTACAAGTGTCTCTCCCTCAGCTATATTTAAACCTTGTGATACAATAAAATAATCTATTTCAGATTATATTGCCTATAAATGGCAATACCTACCCTCATCAATCTCTAAAGCACTCACAAAAAGCAACACCAAACACCACACTACATCCAGTGGAGCCCAAAGTGTAAAGGCCATAAGGCAAGCTAACAAATTACCCAGGAAACTTGTCTTATGAAACTCCATTGTACAGCACACAGATGCCCCATTCACCAGAGTGACCAAGAAGATGACAATTACCTGCTTATATGGACCCTGCATCCAAGTTATGCATGCACTCAAGTCCCTGCACCACAGGTATATGGACCCTGCATCCAAGTTATGCATGCACTCAAGTCCCTGCACCACAGGTATATGGACCCTGCATCCAAGTTATGCATGCACTCAAGTCCCTGCACCACAGGTATATGGACCCTGCATCCAAGTTATGCATGGACTCAAGTCCCTGCACCACAGGTATATGGACCCTGCATCCAAGTTATGCATGCACTCAAGTCCATACACCACAGGTATATAGACCCTGCATCCAGGTTATGCATGCACTCAAGTCCCTGCACCACAGGTGTGCAAATATGATTTTATCATAGTTATGTGGATGTTAATGACCTGGGACATACTTCTCTTGACTATATGAAGAGAGACATTTTTGATCTCTATGAATATGTGTCTTAGGTAGTGCCTTGCACTGAGCAGCATTCTACCTCCACCAAGGATGATGTCATAGTACAACAAAAGATGATTGACTTCAATAATTGGCTTAGTTTCTGTTGTCTTTCCAGGAGGACTCAATATTTGTTAGCATGGGAGGACATGGGTAACAGACCTCTATACCTGTCTCCCCTAGGCTTCTGAATATTAGCTAAACTGTATCCACACCAGAAGAGCCTTTTTAGGCAATGCCAAACTGACAAACCTACTGACATAGTAAATAAAACCTAAAGGTGTAATTGCTCAATGCTATGAGCCTAAACAAGAAACTTCACAACTAACAAACTCTCCTCACTCTGGAGAATATAGACATCTGTTACTAAGACATGGTTAAAATCCACAGAAAGTACTCCAGCAGTGCAAGGCTTCAGTGCCTTCCACACATTTAGACCATCAGCTGCACAGACAGGGACAAAAGGTGGAGGAGTGTCAATCTGTATTAGCAACAAGCATAACATGACTGGTTAAACACAATGATACCCTGGAATATATACACATGAAAATCACTATAGACAAAGTCCTATATCACTTCTAGCAAAGTACAGGTCACCCTCTGTGTTCCTAGAATCCTATAGCTCATACCTAGACCTACTAGAGACACTCATAATTAAATCAAATAAATACCCTATTCATGAGAGACTTTACCCCTTTCTAGACTGGGAAATACGCACTGCCTCATACTCACAGGCACAATGATTCCTGGACTTTATTAATACAAATACTCTTGACCAGATAATGTGCATACCCACCAGAGTTTCAAGCATACTGGACCTGGAACTCACCAATATGGGAGAGTGCTGCACCCCCAAGTGTTGTGTCATCACTGGTGAGGTTGGTCCACAAAGCTGTCTCCTTCAAAATAAAAATCAAATTGATAACCCCTGTAATAGTTATGACCTATGCCAAAGCAAAATACACCCTATTAAGTGATTGTTTGTCATAAATTCAATGCCCCTCCCAGCCATGAGTTCACAGCAACCTATGTTGAATTGTTCACAGAGACCCTGTATAACCATGTCAATGGTTGTATAGAGGCTGCTATAGCCCCAAACAAACTTTAAAAACAAACCATACTTGTGGGATCCTAGTTTTATAACAAAAGGAAAAAAGTCATGGCTAAAATCAGGAAGAGCTCTCCAATTAAACTAAACAGAAAACTAAAAGGACTAATTAAGTCCAGCAAGTCCAATTATGAGGTCAACATAATATCACAGGCTAAAGACAACCATAAGGCCTTCTACAGCTATGTCTGAAACCTCAAAGGCAAACATGAGTGTGCAGAACTGGTGGTCAATGGTACCATCTTCACAGAGCAGAGTAACAAAAAAATTGCTGGCTAACAAATTCAGCTCATACTTCACCCCCCACTCCCCCGCCTCCCACCATGAAATACCTACTAGCATAACCTACCCAACTAGTAACCAAAAACAGGTTCTGGCAGTGCTCCCAAAGGCCAAAAGGACAGCCTCATTGAGCCCTGGCAATATCCTGGGATGCCCCCTAAATAGCTTGAAACATGACCTTTCAGGACCACTTGAGTCACTTTTCAACTATAGCCTCAATACAGGCTTTTGTACCATGAGAATGGAGGACTACAATGGTTATCCCACTTCACCCTGGAAACTACAGACCTATTAATCTGACTAATCAATACAATATCCTACTTGGGTATAGCTGATGAACTCACTGAACTGGGCATAAACCCCTACATAACTTGCTGGATTGCCAGTTGGCCCACAGACAGGACAAATGGAGTCAGGATTAGTGATACCACCTCAACTAAAATACCAGTAATAAGCGAGGTACCACAAGGCTTCATTCTGGGACTGCTCCTAAATGGCCTCTACTTCTCGGAGGTAAAAGCTAATGTCAAGGGTTTTTGGCTGACCTAGTTTGCAGATGACTGAAAATTTGAGCTATCATAGGTTTCCTCCATGACAAAAACATCTTACAAGAGGGTCTGACACAGACAAATGATTGGTGCCAAAGTCATGGACTAAACGGAGTGCCAAGAAATGCATTATAGTGCCTTTTAGGAAAACTGCCACTCAGGCTAATTACTCCATCAATAAGACATCCCTAAGAGCTGACCAGGTAGTTTGGGATCTGGGAACATATGTAAACAGTGATCTGTCATTTGACCAACATGTGGCCAAGGTAGTTAAAAAAAATCATTCTATGTCAACCAACTTATAAGTAAGGGCATGGCATCCAGGTCCAAGAAAGTCATAGTTACACTTTATTTGGCCCTTATCAGACCCATCATTGAGTATAATGCCCTCTTTGGTATGCACCTGACCACACATAGGTTCATAGATTCATAGGTTGGTACTAGGCTATTGGCCCTAGGGCCTATACAAGCCTAGCCATAACAATTCCCTGGATATTTTTTCCCTGGCCACCTGTCTAGCAGGGTGACTGACATGATCCCCGGGGTGAATTTCCTATCTCCCATCCAATTGTCAAGATTCCTTTTGACGAGGGCCAAGGAGGCACTCTGTTTGACATGTATGGGCAGTCTATTCCAGAGTATGGGGAGTCTCTGGGTCAGGAACCTATCCCGCCAGTATGTTTTGTTCATTGTGATGACAAGGTTTAGATCCCTGGAGTGTGTGGCTCTGAGGGATTAGGATTTCTTTAAGTGGAGCATGTCCAACAGCTCTGGGTTTTACATGGCCTTGTATGCTAAGCAGAGATCACCTCTGAGTAGTTAACATGCCACAGAGTATAGCTGGAGTTTTTTAGATGGTCAGCATAGGGCATCTGCTTTAGGCCTGTGGTTCTTTTAGTGAGGTATTTCTGTGGCCTTTCCAGCTGTTGCACATGTCTTGTGAGGTACATACCAAATGGGCCATTGTACTCTATAATGGGTCTAATGAGGGATGAGTACTGTGGGCCAATGACCTCCTTTTTTCTGGATGAAAAGCCCTTAGTGATGAGGTGTACCACAAAGAAGACTGTTGTGGTGATGTGGTTATCGAAGGTGAGACCACTGTCCACCTGTGTCCCTAAGTTTCTCATCACACTTTTGGTGTTTAGTGCACTGCCACCTATGTGGAAATTCATGGGTACATGGTTTTTCCCAAAGGGGATAACTATACATTTCTTGGCATTAAGCTTGAGCCCATGGCTCTGGCACCAAGCATCTGTTTCTGTAAGGCCTTTTTGTAGAACATCTACATCATTTGGGGATTCAGATGGACCACTCAGAAAGATTCCTTACTAGGAGAATCCATGGTATAAAAATTGTCCTATACAGATTGCCTTAAAGCTCTGTCTCTATACTCTGTCTTCTACAGGTTACGGAGTGATGATCTATACCTGGCATATAAGGCATTCTCGGATCCAACTTTGAAGGACCTTTTGCACATCCAGATCCAAGGATTTACATTTTGCCTGTGACATCAATAAGACATGTTGGTGAGACAGATATGTGTCTCAGAGGATCCCCATGCTCTGTAACTGGCCCCCCTCCCCGTTCATATGAAGCTATGTCCATCCCTAACCCTGTTTAAATGTACCCTTGACCAATGAATGGGAAATTGGAAATTCAGCCTGGGTCTGGCCCCCAAGTCTCCGATAGACGGAGGCAGTAATGCCCAAATTAACATACCCTCCCACATAACCTCTAGAAACTTCCTAACATTCTTCTCCTAATAAATGCCCATGATAAAGAGGGACACAATTAGGTTGGTTTGCATGGGTAGGCTTATAAAGGCCCTGGTGGTTGTTAGCTTTTACATACCTATGAACTTATGAACCTGCCCAATCATTCAGTTACAGTGCCATCACCCAAAATCCAAGTTGCACCCTCACCACAACTCTACTTTCCCAATGTCGGTTTAAGTCCAATAATAAAAATATCTTTATATACAAGAAGATATTCAATCACTGAAATTCATAATGCTTTGTGACGGTCAGCATGGCTACTGAAAAGAGATTGGAACTATGTTGTAGTTATAGCAACTGAAAAAATCTAAGAAAATTTAAACATTACATGTACTACAGCTAATAAGCCGTGGTGGTACAGCGGTAGCATTGTTGCCTCACAGCAAGAGGTTCTCCTGTTTGATTCTTGGCTGGAGTGCCTTCTGCATCTCCTCCTCACGATCGAGTGGCCTCTGAAAGACATGCGTGAATGGGCGTGCCTTCGCTGAAGGTTGGGCATCGGGCTGGCAACTCAGCACCATAAAAATCGACTGCCAATCATTAGCAGACCGGAGTTCCGCTGTGGCGACCCCTAACCGGGAAAAGCCGAAAAGACAAACAACATGTACTACAGCTAATATATTCATATATATGACCAGAGTCTTCAAAACTGACTATCGCATCCTACTTAATAAACTTGGTTAAGTTTAATTTTGTACCTCTGACTACTATTTGATTTATGAGTTACTAACAACATCAAATTTTGCAAGTTATTTGGCCTCTCATCTCCCTGATTCAGGAACTATTAAATGTGGTGCACTGCAGGGGTCAGAATTAGGGCCATTGCTGTTTTCACTTATTATTAATGATATCTCTGCATATCATTCATCACTTGAGCTTATACTTTACACTGACAACATTGATAGGTCAATAAAAGAACTAGGAAAAAAGGTAGAAGTAGACTGGAATTAAATAGGTGCGAGGATAAACAAAAATATCAAAGTTTTAGTGAACTCCAAGAAATCAGGTATGATACTATAACTTCCAAGAAATCAAATAATGCTGTCCATCCCACTCGACACAAAACAATACAAAACTTTCTTCAAGGATCCTTTAGGCAACATCGCTCCCATGGTATCTCAGCAAAGATACCTTGGCTTCATTCTTCATCCCAACCTTTTATTTAAACTTCTCACTGAGACGGTGATGCAGAAAATTCCCTCAAAGTTAAAATAATGCTACGTAATGTCAGAGCTCCAGTCAAATGATTGCAAGGAATATGTTCATACCCAAATTAGAATATGGATTCCCAGTTATCCCACTTTGCTTAGCAAGCAACGCACTCTTACTACATAAAAGCATTAATAAAATATATCACTTTGCTTACCTTGCAAGTCTAGTGGTTCAGCACAGTGAGCTCTTAAACAGATTTCATTAACTGCCGCTCATTAGCAGGGAGATACCTCTCTATACAAAATATTATAAAATAACACTGCCCATCATTACCCAACAAATTAGTTGTCAGGACTATACCACACTCCCTCAGAATTTGCTAACAAGATCACATATGGTATAATTTTAAGTGGAAACGCTTTTTCAAAAATCAGGCCA